>NC_059425.1:269459-313521 GCF_021028975.2 Sphaerodactylus townsendi | reverse complement strand
AAACAAACAAACAAACAAACAAACAAACAAACAAACAAACAAACAAAACATCATGAAATTTTCTAGGAAGGCTATGTTTATGGGGTGTTTTTTCGTTTGCCAGTCATTTACACTTTACCCCCAGCAAGCTGGGTTCTCATTTCACCCACCTGGAAAGAATGGAAGGCTGAGTCAACATTGAATCAGATACCTGAAACTGACTTCTGTTGGGTTTGAACTCGGGTTGTGAGCAGAGCTTTAACTGCAGTATGGCAGCTTTCCACTCTGTGCCATGGGGCTCTACTTGGCAACACAAATATTGGTAAATGCTTAATTTTGGAAAATCAAATTGTAATGATTTTAATGTGTCTGCATGTGTGAATTCAAACTGAGAGTTGAGTTGGAAAGAGAAAGGGGGTGAAAAAGGGATGAAAGAGTGATATGATTGGTTGATTCTAGAGTGTGCATGTGGGAGGGCAATGCTGGACTGGCAAAAGTTGTCAGAGAGTCAGAAAGAAAGCTGGGTAATACTAAACATTTATTATTTCACATGATTTCTTCAGCACAGATTGTCCTAGCACAGCACTGGAAAGATGAAAAGATGCCGAAATGGAACTGTGGATAAATATAGTGCAACAACTCTACATCATGGACCGACTATATTTCTAATTAAAAAAAATATCAACAGAACAATACCAACAAATATGGCAGCCATGGTTGGATTGTATTTCTAAAATTTATAAAGTGACAATCCCCGAAATTTATAGTGACAATCCCTGAAAATAAGACAGTGTCTTATATTAATTTTTGCTCCCAAAGGTGCGCTATGTCTTATTTTCAGGGGATGTCTTATTTTTCCGCTCCACAGTTACATGCTCTGGTCGACGGGCATGCTTCCAAACAAAAACTTTGCTACATCTTACTTTCGGGGGATGCTTTATATTTAGCACTTCAGCAAAACCTCTACTATGTCTTATTTTCAGGGAATGTCTTATTTTCAGGGAGACGGTAACTGTATTGAATATGACAAATTTAAGGAATGCATATTGATTGAGGAGATCAATTGTCTTTTTTCCTCCTTTTTTTACTTTCCGCTTTTTATATGAAATTCAATAGAGTAGTAGAGAAGGTAGAGTGGAAGTCAAGAGGGGGGGTAGGGGGAACAGGGGGAACTGGTGGTAGATATATGGATGACATGAATAGCAACGCAATGTATTAGTGATTGTTACTAACAAATTGACGAAATGTTGGACAATTTAGTTCCTATACAATAATCAAATTACAATGTAATGTATGTATTTCTGTATTGCTTAATGTTTGTAGGGGTGAGCCCGCGAACCCCGCAGAACCGTAGCAGGAGCGCCTGGCATGCCGGTGCCGGCTACGGCCTTCTGGGCGCACACGCTCCCCCAACCCCCGCTCCCCCATGAGTCATGGGTCGTGAACTGTCTGACTCGCAGCCACCAGGTGTCCTGTACAATAGGACAAAAGGGCTCCTGCCCTCAGGTGAGGATTAGGCCCAGACGCTGATGCTTCCTCCCGCACGTAGCAGCCCGATGAGATCATGCATCACATGATGATCTCCCGCTCTCCCGCTCTCCCGCTCTCCCGGTCTCCCGTCTGCCCGACCCCTTTACACGCCCCCATTGAAACCCTAATAAAAGGTGTGAAGGGCGAGCGCACGGCAGAGTTGCCAGGACCACGGGATCCCGCGCTTCCTGCTTGCTGGCTCTCTCCACCAGATGAAATCTCCACGTCTCGTCTCTTCCCTGGGACCTCGAGGGTACAACTACAAGCTGGTGCCGAAACCCAGGAATCCTCGAACCTCCACCGTGACTTACCGTCGCCTGGGAAAGGGCTTCTCGGTACCGACCGTCCGCTGGATTGGCGCATCCAGGGACCCACCCCCTCGGTACCGACCATCCGCTGGATCGGCGCATCCAGGGAGCTGCGTTCTTGGTCACTCTCTCGTCTGATCAAACCAACCGGCAAGCATGGGCGCTTGTAAAAGCACGGCTTTTGACAAGCACGTTAGCGAACTGAAAGCTCTAGCGAAACGCGGCAGGGTCTCCGTAAAGAGAGGGGAGCTGCGCAAATTGGTTGAGGAGATTGATAGGCAATGTCCATGGTACCCAGAAAGGAGGACATTCAATCTTAGGGACTGGGAAAACATCGGGCGCACTCTGCACAGAGAGCCTCGTGCGCCGATGTCACTGCTACTGACGTGGAGACAATGTTATGTCGCCATCAGCCTGCAAGTCCATGGTGTCTTTGCCATGGATCTCCCTCCCTTTGATCTTTCACCTTCAATTTCAAGCTCGGAATTTTCTCTATCCACTAAACAGGACGCCTGTCCTACTCCCGTTTCACTTACTTCCTCCCCTCATTCAAACTCTCCCGCTCGTGCTCTCGCGGCCAGGCCGCCTCCTTCTTTTGCTCCGCCTTCTGCTCTGCTTCCCCCTCCCGTTTCTGAAGTCACCGCACCTCCGTTAATGCCACGTAATGGCGCGAGTTTCAAAACTCTAGCAGAGCGTACTACCCACGATCTGCAGAGAAAAGAAACCCTGACGGAAGACGATGCTGACCTCCTCGCCGTCTGCCCAGCCCACTACACTGACCACGTGGGGGAGGACGGCGTCTTCCAGCGAGTCGTCGAGTATCGCCCCGTAGGCTATAATGTTCTCACCGAGCTCCGCAAGGCAATACGGGACGTGGGGATCACCAGCCCCTATGTGAGAGTCATGCTGGAGGCAGTCATACGGAATCACGTGATGGTTCCGGAGGACTGGAAAACCACTTTTCACATGCTCTTGAACCCTATGCAGTATGTCGTCTGGGAGAGCGAGTACCGCCGGCAATGTATAAGCCGAGGAGCAGTCGCTGGGGGTGCCTACACCGCCGCACAGCTCTATGGCTGCGAGGGTTTCGCTCTTCCCGATGCACAGGTCGTCCTGCCGGAGGCCACCCTTATGGTCACCTCCGATTGCGCTTACAAGGCGTTTTTAAGAGTGCCTGCTGCCGGACAACCCACTCAGAGCTTCTCCAACATCCGGCAGAAGCCTCAGGAGCCTTATGCTGAGTTCCTGGACAGGCTCCAGGAGGCCCTGCAGAGGCAGGTCGACAACGACACAGCCCAACATGAGCTCCTTATGCACCTCGCCAAAGAAAACGCCTCCGCTGAGTGCCGCAAGGCGATCGCGGGCTTAGGGAAGAATCCCGAGCTGGCCAACATGCTTAGGGCCTGCCAGGATATCGGGTCCTCCGCCCATCAGGCCAGCCTCCTAGCCGCGGCACTTTCTGCCACTCGGGGGTGACCCCAAAGCGGACGCTTCAGCTACAACAGGTGGGGACACTTCCGGGGAAATTGCGGGCTGCCCGGCGGGGGGGCCTACGACCCTGATGGGGGAGGGTTCGCACCCAGGGGGCAAGGGCCCCCGGGAAAAGGACCCGCTGGGCGGCCCCCCCAGCCAGGGCCAGAGGGGAGGGCACTGAGGCGACCCCAAAAGCCAAGGCTCATGCCCCAAAAGAACCCTCTCTGTGAGGTCCTCATCGCCCCAGCCCAGTGTGACGATTCCGCTCCCCCGGAAAAGGTTAGGTTAGCTCCACCCGAGGCCTCCGCTATTGAGCGGGGGTTGTCTGTCATTCCAGGGGACGCTGACTCCACAGCCCAGGGCACCACTGCAGCGGCAGCAGGGACGTCAACTGGCGGCCCCCGCCGACACCCGGAGCTCGAGCGGCAATTCACCGTTTGCCGCGCCTTTTTGGGCGTTCGCATCGACTCGTGGGGAGGGAGTCCCAAGGGCCAGGTCGAAGCACCCGTGACTGAAATGAGTAAGCCTGCCCCCACCGCTCTCCCCCTTACGTGGGTCACGGAAACCCCCGTCTGGGTGGAGCAGTGGCCGCTACCCAGGGAAAAACTAGCAGCCATGCACCAGCTAGTGGAAGAACAACTGACAGCCAGCCACATTGAGATCTCCACCTCCCCGTGGAACACCCCTGTGTTCGTGATCAAAAAGAAAAACGGCCGATGGCGGCTACTCCAGGACTTGAGAGCAGTGAATGCATGCATTCAGCCCATGGGCCCCCTTCAATGCGGCCTTCCTAACCCTAATCTCATTCCCTCTGAATATCAGGTCCGGGTCATTGATCTCAAGGATTGCTTCTTTTGCATCCCTCTTTCCCCCGGAGACCGGACACGCTTTGCCTTCACCGTGCCCGTCCTTAATCATCAGCAGCCTACCGCCAGGTATCAGTGGAAAGTCTTGTCCCAGGGGATGCTCAACAGCCCCACCTTGTGTCAGTACTTTGTTCACTACGCCCTGGCCCCATTCTGCGCCAGGACCCCTGAGGCCCTAATCATCCATTACATGGATGACATCCTGGTCGCTGCACCCACAATCCCTCCACAGTGGGTGGCGCTGCTCGCGAACACGTTACAACAGTCCGGTCTACACATTGCCCCCGAAAAGGTGCAACGGAAAGAGCCGTTTCTGTACCTAGGGCATAAGCTCCTCCACTCTTACTCCGCTCCCACCCTGCCGGAGTTGCAAATCCCAGACGCGCCCACACTTCTTCAGCTGCAGCAGCTCCTCGGGACCCTCAATTGGGCTCGTCCCTTCTTCGCCCTCACCACCTCCCTACTCAGCCCCCTCTTTTCGTTGCTTCCACTCGCCAAAGGCCCCGGAGACAAAATCCAGCTCACTCAAAAGCACAGGAACGCTTTTCAGGCAATAAAAGAGGTCCTGGCCCGCCGATGGGTAGATCGAGTCCCTCTCCGGGACCAGCCTCTCTCTCTCTTTCTCTTAAACACCCCCTCTCTTCCAACCGGAGTCTTGGGATACACAAAACCCCCACAAACTTTCTTAGTGGAATGGCTATACTTGCCTCATGCTCCCACCAGAAATCTTTCTACCCCGGGCCAGCTCTACGCTGACCTTATTAACCAAGGACGCCAACGCACCCTGGTAATGGTCGGGTGGGACCCGGATAAAATCATCGTACCTCTTAACAGAACAGATTTCCAACACCTTTGGAACACTTCCTCTTCCTTACAGCTGGCCTTGGAGGGTTTAGTAGGAGAAATCCTCTTTCATCTTTCCCCAGACCCACGCTTTACCCTCCTTCATTCTAATCCTTGCTCGGTCCGACCCTTGGCGGCCTCTATGCCGCTCCAGGACGCCCTCACGGTCTTTGCCGACGGCAGCAAGCGCGTTGGCGCCATTGCCTTTCAACAAGATGGGCGATGGCAGACAGCTTACATGCCGCCCCAAGCCTCAGCTCAATGGAGCGAGCTCGCTGCGGCCATCCTGGCTTTCTGAACCTTCCCCCAGTCCTTCAACCTCTTGGTCGACACACAATATGTGGCGCATGTGATCACCCACCTGCCCGGGGCTTACGTCGCCCCCCGGATCGACCCAAATCTCATGAGTCTCTTCCTAACGCTAAAAAACTTGCTAGCATCCAGAACTTCTAGCTACTTTGTGGGCCACATGCGCAGCCACACACCGCTCCCAGGACCCCTTAGCGAGGGGAACCGACGAGCGGACGACGCCACCCACGTCTCCTCCCTTTTTTCGGATCCTTTTCAATCTCATGATTTCTTCCATCAGGGCGCAAAGGCCCTCGCTCGTTCATGTCACATCCCCCTCAACCAGGCGTAGTCTATCGTAAAATCATGTGCCCAGTGCTCACGCCTCAGCTCCTCTTCAGACCCGGGAGTCAACCCACGGGGAAGTCTGGCCAACGAACTGTGGCAAATGGACGTAACAATGGTCCCAGCTCTGGCCCCATGGAAACACCTACACGTAACCACAGACACATACTCCGGGTACATTTGGGCCACACCACTTCGCAGGGAAACTACCAACCACGTTCTCCAACACCTCTTCGCGTGTATCACAGTTATGGGGTGCCCCCTTCGCCTCAAAACTGACAACGCACCTTCGTATTCCTCCGCCGCAATGCTCCAGTTTTGCACCAACTGGGGAATCGTGCTAACACACGGAATCCCCTATAACAGCACTGGCCAGGCGATCGTCGAACGAGCCAACCGCTCGTTCAAAGAAACTTTAGCCAAACAAACTAAAGAAAGGAGAATAGGCGGCCCCCCCCCCAATTTAGGGCTCATCCAGCAAACGGTATCAAAAGTGTTATTTACCATCAACCACCTAAACTTGCTCGCCCTACCCTCCGGGCAGCAGATCACCCCCGTAGAGAGGCACTTTAGGCAATCAGAGCCCCTTCCCCACGCCCAGGTCTATTACCACCAGCTCCCAGACCGGGCTTGGCGGGGCCCGGCCCCTCTCATAACCTGGGGAAGGGGGTATAAGAACATAAGAACATAAGAACTAGCCTGCTGGATCAGACCAGAGTCCATCTAGTCCAGCATTCTGCTACTCGCAGTGGCCCACCAGGTGCCTTTGGGAGCTCACATGCAGGATGTGAAAGCAATGGCTTTCTGCTGCTGCTGCTGCTCCTGAATGCTTCAGTCCTGCTCCTGTATGAATGCTTCAGTCCTGCTTCAGTCCTGCTTCAGCATTGTATGAATGCTTCAGTCCTGCTCCTGTATGCTTCAGTCCTTCTCCCTACAGGTCCTCTTTGGATCCCAGCCCGTCATGTCCGGCCAGCTCATAGGGCGGCACCAGAAGAAAACCAAACCCATCCTGGAGGTGAAGCGGACCCCCCTGGAGAGCCCCGCCCCGCTGCCTCGACAGAGCCGCCGGCGGCACCAGGACAACCCGAAGGCTCAGGCAACCCGGAAGAAATTCAGGACTACAACCTGCCAAGCTCGAGAGCTACCGCTACAATGCAGCCACCACGGGACGCTCAGGAGCCTCGACGTTGCCGTCTCTGCGGTTACTACTGCAAATTCCACAGTCACAATCAACTGCTTGCCCTGCTGCCTCCCGCTGGTGACGTTCGGTCACCCCCTCCTGGATCTTAATAGTTGCCTTAGCCGTCTTACTATCGTCCTGCCTCAGACTCCACCCCGGGAGCCCAGACGCCGTCGCCGCCCCGCTCTCCCCCTCGACCCTTCCTGCCGAAGCGACGCGGTCGCCCTTCCCAAAGCCGAATATGTTTCCCTCGCAACCTCCCTGGTGGGAGTCCCCGGACTCACCACCTATAACGCTAAGACTATTGGCTGGCTGGCCTGTGCCCTTGCGAAGTCCACTAATTCCACCTCCACCGCTCTGGATGCTCTGGCCTCCGAGCAACAAGAACTTCGTCAAGTGACTTTAGACAATCGTGCCGCTATTGATTATTTGTTATTACTGCATCACCAAGGCTGTAAGAATGTACATAATATGTGTTGTTTTAATCTCTCTGATGATTCCCATTTAATTCACGTGAAAGTTCGTGAGTCACAAGATGTTGTATCCGATCTGAAATATGATGTGTTGCCTCACTGGTGGTCAGCCCTTTGGAGCTGGCTGCCGGGGGGATGGTTAAGTACTATTGTACAATTCTTTATTGGCTTAATTGTATGCCTTGTTGTTGGATCTTGCCTTGTTCAATGTGTATCTGCTTTTGCTTGTAACATTTGTAAGAAGCCCTTTGACTTTCCCCTACGTCGCAATCAAGTCCTCATGTTGCACAAACAACTCAGCCAACTGGAGCGGGCTCCTGGGACAGCAAGTGTCCCCCTAAATTGCCCCAACTAATTCGGCCTCCTTCCTAAAACATAAGAAACGGGGAGATGTAGGGGTGAGCCCGTGAACCCCGCAGAACCGTAGCAGGAGCGCCTGGTATGCCGGTGCCGGCTACGGCCTTCTGGGCGCACACGCTCCCCCAACCCCCACTCCCCCATGAGTCACGGGTCATGAACTGTCGGACTCGCAGCCACCAGGTGTCCTGTACAATAGGACAAAAGGGCTCTTGCCCTCAGGTGAGGATTAGGCCCAGACGCTGATGCTTCCTCCCGCACGTAGCAGCCCGATGAGATCATGCATCACATGATGATCTCCCGCTCTCCCGGTCTCCCGACCTCCCGGTCTCCCGTCTGCCCGACCCCTTTACACGCCCTCATTGAAACCCTAATAAAAGGTGTGAAGGGCGAGCGCACGGCAGAGTTGCCAGGACCACGGGATCCCGCGCTTCCTGCTTGCTGGCTCTCTCCACCAGATGAAATCTCCACGTCTCGTCTCTTCCCTGGGACCTCGAGGGTACGACTACAATGTTATTTTCTGTTCTTTTAAAATATAATAAAACATATTACAAAAAAAGAAAGAAAGCCGGTGACAGGATTACAGAGTGAAAGGACTAGGAGTGTCAAGTCCTCAAAATATTTGCTGCCTTAGTTTTATTTTATTTTGTAAATTATTTGCTTGAAGCCTTGACGTTACCTATAAGTTATAAATAAAATCCTACTTTGTTTGAAGAAACATTGGAATTCCACCATAATTTCCTTAGGACCATGTAAGCCATCTACTTTCTCTTATAAGCTTGTACATATTACCAAAAGGAGATAAAGGGGAATTGGGTTGGAATTTGTATTCCTGATGACAACTACCACAGGGGAAGAATTAAGGGAGTAAATATTAATTGGCACTTATTATATATTTATTTATAATGAGAAAAGTGGACATTGCATTTGGTAGCCACAGGTGAGAGGGTCACCATATAAATGCTATCAAAGCCACATTAAATGAGAGATTCAGAAGGATTCTTGGAGGAAACAGTTCTGTCCTCCACCTTACAACCTGCAGATCATTCTCATTTTTTCTTTCTTATGTTGATCTAATTCTTTGTTTTTCTCTTTTAGCCCAGAGTAGAAAGCAGAACTCCAACTCACACCTATAATCATTCTGAATGTTTTTCCGTGAAGGGTTTTATTGGAACTCCAAAGGAATTTTACCTGCAGAAACGGATTCTCTACATCAGTAATAACATAATATTTGACTGTTAGGAACCTCACTGTCGAAACATGTAAGCATTTAAAGTGTGGGTACACAAAACAAGACAATACAATTTTAATGGCATATCATTGATACACAGAAGAAAATATCAAAGGTTTTTTTAAAAAACCATATATAGCATAATTAGATTAAGATCACTTATTAACAATCAATTTAAGAAACCTTGCAATCTTTTCTAGGATAGCTCTGGAGTTGTTATTTAATAAATATACAGTATTTTGCTGGTCATTGGCTAGTCCAGGGTGCCACTCAAATAGGGCAGTAATAATAACATTTTTGCCTGTGTATGAAGGCGACAATGATGCAAAACGTGGTCTACAGATTAAGAACATAAGAACATAAGAACAAGCCAGCTGGATCAGACCAGAGTCCATCTAGTCCAGCTCTCTGCTACTCGCAGTGGCCCACCAGGTGCCTTTGGGAGCTCACATGCAGGATGTGAACGCAATGGCCTTCTGTGGCTGTTGCTCCCGAGCACCTGGTCTGTTAAGGCATTTGCAATCTCAGATCAAAGAGGATCAAGATTGGTAGCCATAAATCGACTTCTCCTCCATAAATCTGTCCAAGCCCCTTTTAAAGCTATCCAGGTTAGTGGCCATCACCACCTTCTGTGGCAGCATATTCCAAACACCAATCACACGTTGCGTGAAGAAGTGTTTCCTTTTATTAGTCCTAATTCTTCCCCCCAAGCATTTTCAGTGTATGCCCCCTGGTTCTAGTATTGTGAAAAAGAGATAAAAATTTCTCTCTGTCAACATTTTCTACCCCATGCATAATTTTACAGACTTCAATCATATCCCCCCTCAGCCGTCTCCTCTCTAAACTAAAGAGTCCCAAACGCTGCAGCCTCTCCTCATAGGGAAGGTGATCCAGTCCCTCAATCATCCTTGTTGCCCTTCTCTGCACTTTTGCTATCTCCTCAATATCCTTTTTGAGATGCGGCGACCAGAACTGGACACAGTACTCCAAGTGCGGTCGCACCACTGCTTTATATAAGGGCATGACAATCTTTGCAGTTTTATTCTCAATTCCTTTCCTAATTATCCCCAGCATAGAGTTTGCCTTTTTCACAGCTGCCATGCATTGAGTTGACATTCCCATGGAACTATCAACTAAGATGCCCAAATCCCTTTCCTGGTCTGTGACTGATAGCACTGACCCTTGTAGCTTGTATGTGAAGTTTGGATTTTTTGCCCCTATGTGCATCACTTTACATTTTGCTACATTGAACTGCATTTGCCATTTCTTAGCCCACTCACCTAATTTATCAAGGTCTGCTTGGAGCTCTTCACAATACTTTGCGATTCTCACCACCCTACATATTTTGGTATCATCTGCAAACTTGGCCACCACGCTACCCACCCCTACTTCCAGGTCATTTATGAATAAGTTAAAGAGCACTGGTCCCAAAACGGATCCTTGGGGGACACCACTCCCTACATCTCTCCATTGTGAGAACTTCCCATTTACACCCACTCTTTGCTTCCTGTTTCTCAACCAGTTTTTAATCCATAGGAGGTCTTCCCCTCTTATTCCTTCATTGCTGAGTTTTCTCAATAGTCTCTGGTAAGGAACTTTGTCAAAAGCCTTTTGGAAATCCAAGTAGACAATGTCCACTGGTTCCCCCTTATCCACATGCCTGTTTACACCCTCAAAGAACTCTAGTAAGTTTGTAAGACAGGATTTGCCTCTGCAAAAGCCATGCTGACTCTTTCTCAGCAGGTCTTGCTTTTCTACATGTTTAATAATTTTATCTTTAATGATAGATTCTACTAATTTACCAGGAACAGATGTCGAACTGACTGGCCTGTAATTTCCCGGGTCCCCCTTTCTTAAAAATTGGTGTGACATTGGCCATTTTCCAGTCTTCAGGGATAGAGCCTGATTTCAGGGATAAGTTGCATATTAAAGTGAGAAGATTAGCAATTTCATGCTTGAGCTCTTTAAGAACTCTTGGGTGAATGTGATCTGGGCCAGGGGATTTGGTAGCATTTAGTTTATCAATGGCTGCCAGAACTTCTTCCTTGTCTACTACTATATTCGCTAGTTCCTCAGATTCGCCTCCCAAGAAGCATGGTTCAGGTGCAGGAATTTTCCTCACCTCCTCTTGGGTGAAGACAGATGCAAAGAATTCATTCAGCTTCTCTGCAATCTCCCTGTCATCGTTTAGCATACCCTTTGCTCCTTTGTCATCTAACGGGCCTACTGCTTCCCTAGCTGGCTTCCTGCTTTTGATGTACTTGAAGAACTGTTTGTTGCTGGTCTTGATGTTTGCAGCCATGCGTTCCTCATAATCCTTTTTTGCCTCCCTTACAGCTAACTTGCTTCTCTTTTGCCACCATTTGTGTTCCCTCTCATATTCTTCATCAGCCAAACTGGACTTCCATTTTCTAAAAGACATTTTCTTTTTTTTTATAATTTCCTCAACCTCTCTTGTTAGCCATGGTGGCTTTCTTTTGGACTGGGTGCTGCCTTTCCTAACCTGTGGAACACATTCCAGCTGAGCTTTTATTACTCTGTTTTTAAATAACCTCCAAGCACCTTGGACATTTTTGACTCTCTTGATTTTCCCTTTCAGCTTCCTGCACTCTATCCCCCTCATCTTTGAGAAATTTCCCTTTCTGAAGCCAAATGTAACTACATTAGTAGTTGTCACTTGTTCGCATGCAGAGATACTGAATCTGACAGCATTGTGGTCGCTGTTCCCTATCGGCTCAACAACACTGACTTCCTGCACCAGGTCCTGGGTCCCACATAGAATTAGATCTAGGATCACCTCTCCCCTGGTTGGTTCCACAGCCAACTGTTCTAAGCCACAGTCATTTAGCATATCCAGGAATGCTCTCTCCTTGCTATGACCTGAACATACATTTTTCCAGTTTATATGGGGATAGTTAAAATCACCCATTACCACTACATTTTTGTTTTTGTTGGCCTCTCTAATTTCTTTTTCCATCTCAGAATCCTCTTTTGCACTTTGGTCAGGGGGACAATAATATATTCCTAATATTAAACTGTCTTTCACACCTGGTATTGACATCTGCTATAGTTTGCGTTAAACAGGCAAAAATGATTTTCAGTGAGCTGGGTTGAAGCACCACACAAAAAAATTGGCTGCGCACGCATCCTGCCCAGCCCACTGCTTCCTTATTGGGCTAAAGGCTCCACGTCACTACCAGGGGCAGGAAACTGAAACCCGGAGTCACCCCTGGGCTTCCCCACTGCCTCGTGCTCTGTGCAGGGTTTTCAAAAAGGTGCTCTTCCATCCTGGAGCAGAAATGATGCACGCTGAGGGGGTAGGAGAGCGGCAGAATTGGGGTGTCTGCGTTGTTGCCGGTGGTGTAGTGGGGAGTGCTGCTGGACCCCAGGTTACTTCCTGCAAGTAGCCTGCATCAAACAGTGAGTGGGGAATTGTCCTGTATCTATAATGGGACTCCATAAAGGAGCTGTGGGCACACTTTAGCATTAAAGACTCTTATTGCCACAGATAAATACTCATGACCCTTATTGAAAAAGAAATGCACAATAGCCTTCATCATTATTCTTGTAGATTCTAGAACTGGATTCCTGTGAGATGTCCACCCAGTCCTAGAGTG
This sequence comes from Sphaerodactylus townsendi, assembly GCF_021028975.2. Classification (NCBI taxonomy): domain Eukaryota; kingdom Metazoa; phylum Chordata; class Lepidosauria; order Squamata; family Sphaerodactylidae; genus Sphaerodactylus; species Sphaerodactylus townsendi. Next base: position 301,031 of record NC_059425.1, on the reverse strand, counting down.
AAAGTTTAAGCCCAAATATTTGAGTAGCTTAACTTGCTCGATCACCTTGCTGTCAAGAAGCCATCTTGAGGGGTGCCAGACCTTTAAAAAGACCATGATTTTAGACTTAGCTTTGTTGATAGGGAGATTTTTGGTGCTGCAGTAAGTCACACAATGATTCAAAAGTTGGTTTAAACCCACCTTTGTACATGAAAGCAAGATAGCATTGTCTGCATAAAGCAGGATTGGGATCCCTAAATTCCCGAGAGTGGCGCTACATGAGTCCACTCCTCTCAGATCCAGGGCAAGGTCATTTAAGAAGAAATTGAATAGTGTGCGGGGCAGAATACAACCCTGCTTGACCCCTCTATTGGATAGAATTTTAGCAGTAAGTGCTCCTTTGTGGGTACACTTCACTCGACAAGTGTTCTTATGATGGAGCGCAGTGATAAGAAAAAGTAGCCTGCAGAGCAGCTGCAGTGGTGTATTCCCCCTGCAATGGCGTTTTTCTGACTCGCTAGTCATGACACCGGGTGGAAGGCAGCATTTCCCCCATGCTGCTGTAGTTCCCCTCTTACATCTTTTCGGCTGCCATTGCTCTGCAGAGGTGAGGGCACACGAATCCTGCCCTCTGACCCTGGAGGTGTTGCCATGGCCATGGGGGCATTTCCCCGCAGCTCTGCAGAGTGACAGCAGCCAAGAGGAGGTAAGTGGGGTACGATAGCAGTGGGCCCTGTGGAAAGGCGGCCCTGTGAACTGCTGGGGCACCAGGGCTGTTCGAATGGCTCCCGGAGGTGCACCGGCATCAAGTATGCTGGTGCACCTCCTCTCGTGAGGCCTGTGTGGAATCCGCCTAAGTTCGACCATCTCATTTTAATTAAATATGAGGAGTGATTAACACCTAAAGGCACAAAATCAGACTTCTGGGAGTTCTGAGAGATAGTTAACGACAAGGGAAGGTGGTCACTTAAAGCATTATATTCAATATGGATGTCCTTAACCTCCTCACTAGATCAAGTATCAGTACATAGCACCTATCTGATGCATATTTCTTGATTTCACCATTTTTTATGTGGCAATTACCACAGAGCTGATATTTCATAGTAGCTGTTTTTCCTTACTGTCAGTTTTTCTGTTCCCAATGGCAGCAGTACGGCTGAGGTTGGGTTAGAGTACCTAGGCAAAAAGCTTGTGTCTGGAGGAGTCAAGAATAGGAGGTAGAAAGGGGCATCCTGAATGTTAGATGAGAGTTCTTGAAGTTTCCTATCTGGACTGTATGCTTATGAAAACATGGCTTATTTTTGCTATTTTTTTTGGGGGGGGGGATTCTTTTATGACCTAGTGATTAGCCTGTGACTAGCCCAAGGACAGCCAGCAGACTTCATATGTGGAAGCGGGAAAACAAATCCAGTTCACCAATAAGAGTCCATTGCTTATGTGGAAGAGTAGGGAATCAAACCCAGTTCTCCAGATTAGAGGCCTCTACACTTTTCTCAGCTGCACACTCAAGTTCCCAGCTCGCAGCTGCCTGGCCACGCAGGCGTCACAAGGGGCAGCATGGCTGTGAGGGTTCATTCCAGCCTGCTCAAGTAGCTCTGCAGCAAGGAAGGTAAGGAAAAAAAAAACCCCACACCTCCATGTAAAGGCGTGACAGCAACCCACAGGCTCTGGTTACTGCCTGCATGGAAGCATGCGAATGGGAAAGCAGGAGAGCGGGTTACTTTATCCTGTCTGCAACCCGCACTCCCTGTGCTTTGCGAAAGGAGCCTAACCTAAGTTGGAGGGCTGTTGTAAGAATCTCTAATACAATGACTATGAAACACTTAGGACAATTTTTAAAAGTTTCATTAATGTTTGTTATTACTGTCTGAAAATACTTGAAGAAAAAAAAACAGTAAGGAGAACAAACATGTTGTCATTGTCATGAATAGAAAGGGAGTAGAATGCAATTGTAATCAATTCTTTGGATAGAACAGCCAGAGTCTGATGAGTCGGGTTAGCAGCAATTTGACATACAACTTTCCTGCAGTGCATCTTTTATGCACAGCAGCTACCAACATACCTGGAAACACCAGCATTTATGCAGCATTTCATTAGTAATATCAAAGTGAGATAAGCGAGGCCATATGTGAAGAGCTCCTAAAAACATGTGGATCATGACAGTGTTCCTGTTTGGTTCCATGCACATGTTATCAGAGTTTGCATTTAGAAATGTAATGTAAGTAACATCCTGCAATTAATCATAACTTGGAGAGCCAGCCTGGTGTAGTGGTTAAGAGCAGGTGCACTCTAATCTGGAGAACTGGGTTTGATTCCCCACTCTGCCACTTCAACTGTGCACTCCAACACATGACAGCTGGGTGACCTTGAGCTAGTCACAGATCTTCTGAGCTCTCTCACCCACCACACAGGGTGTTTCTTGTGAGGGGGGAAGGGAAAGGAGATTGTTAGCCCCTTTGGGTCTCCTACAGGAGAAAAAGGGGGATATAAATCCAAACTCCTCCACCTTCTAATGGTTCCAAAGTGTCCTAATTCCCAATTTTTTTCATACAGGAATATGTTAATTAAAAAAAACCCCATCGTACAACATCATCAGAAAAGACTACCGTACGGTAGACTTTTCCACATCATAAAATAACTCAACAACAGATGCCTACTCTTTATCAGGCAATTGGAAACATACGGGTTTCACCAATGCAGTTTCAAATGCTCAAAATGAGGATATCACACCCAGGCAATTACAACAGAATCAGTTTGCTTGGCAGTACATGCTTCCTGAGTAGATTTTCCATCATCAGTTTAGATAGGGGTTCAAGTACAGGTTAGATAACAGTATGCCTAGAAAAAAAGAGAGAGCGATCATATAAACTGAATGAAGAAAGCAGTAAGATGATCAAAGATAAAGGACAATATATAGCTTTCCAGAATGATGCAGAATCTCTCCTTTACTGTTATGTTTACTAAATTTGCTCCTCTCCACATTTATGTGGCTTCCTTGCATTTCAGATTTGGATTTCAAAAATAAGTGTAAGCATAAAACTGGGTTAATTGTGACTGAAAACTCTGCCCTACGAAAGTTGTTCTTGTTACTATTTATTTGTTTAGAAAATGTTTGCTTCCTCTTTAGAGATCTGGTAAAATTAGCCCCAAAAGTGAGATAATACAATCTATATATATAAAAAGCTAACCGTGTATTTGTTGATGATAGTATACCTCAGTAACTGCTGGGCCAATTCCTCTGAAAATTCCCAGCCACTATAGTCAGCCAGGTGAGAGTGTTTTTAGATGTTCACATATATGAAATTTCACGCCTTTTTCCTGGCGCTCCATGGTGAAGGACATGCAGCTGCCTGTGTGTAACTGTCACCCTTAGAATGTTCGTGCTGCTTAGAATGTTCACTCAGATGGCCAGATATGAGCAGTGAAAACAGTACATAGGTAATGACTCGAGTGGAAGTGAAACACATACACACACATACACAAGAAGGAGAGGGAAGGGAGGGAGAGTGAGGGGTGGCATGCAAGGGAAGAGAAGTGAGAGAGGGGAGAGAGTGAGGGGTGGCATGCAAGGGAGGGGAGGCAGGGGGCCCAGCATCTTGATATGACCCACCCACCCTAGCGGAGGGAAAGGGAAGGGAGGGAGGGAGGGGGAGGGGTGGCATGCAAGGGAAGAGAAGTGAGGGAGGGAAGAGAGTGAGGGGCGACATGCAAGGGACGGGAGGGAGGGGCCAGGTACCCTAGATTCCCTGAATACTGCGGTTACAGTTAAGAAAACCAGGCATGTATTACTCAGGAGTAAGCTCGGTACAGCAACCGTGACATACTTTGAATGGCTGCGTCACGCCCCTCAGAGGGTTTCCTCAGAAGCGACACCCAAACTTACTCCCAGGTAAAGGATCATGACCAGCCAGCCTAGATGTGTGGGAGGGTTGCCTTTCCATCCCCCCCGCAAGGAATGTGAACACACACATCACTGACATCGCACAGTATCAGGCTGTGTGTTTGCATGAGCACGTACTGCTGGCCTCTGCAATTGATTTGCTGCTACTGTTCCTTTCCCATTTCACCACAATAAGCCGCAGCAACGCGTGGCCGGGCCCCGCTAGTAAAATTATAAAAACTTAAAATTCTTAACAAACAAGTCAAAAACCCAGCCAAGGCATAAATACAGCATAAATAGGAGTTGTGTGTTCGACCACACACATGCAGCAGCAGGAAAAAGGAAGGAGGGGTTGGGGAAGAATCACCCCTATGGGTGTAACAGCGGCCATCACACATCCACAAGGCAATCTGGATGTGACATAAAAGTGCTGAGTGACACCCTTGCTGTCCCTGAAGAAGGTTCTTAGCATGGAGTTTTTGAGAACAGCCAGAGCATCGCCTGAGGTGCTTATGGCACTTTCAGGATTTCAACTGGATGTGCCTTCTCGTGTCAAAGGACATCATTTCTGGCCCAGGCCTCTTTCTCCCAGTGCTCAAAGAAGCAAGGAGACCACTGTGAGGCCTCCTGCTATAAGCAGGCAAATGACATCCCTGATGAGTATATTAATCTACATTGATCTGGATTTTAAGTCCTGGGTACCGGAGTATTCATGCACAAAACCAGAGATTTCCACTAACTGGTATTCTATTCACAAAGCTTTCCAATTATTGGCTGAATATTATTGGCAAGCAAAAACCTTTCCCTTGTTAACTGCAGTAATATTTATTCATTCAGCGTAGAAATTTATCCCCCAATGCCACGTACTGAGTGGAAAACTCTTTACCCCCAGCCCAGAGTGTTTTTTTAGGATTGATACGCACAGCAGGGATTATTCTTGGCTCATGTTGACTTAGATCCTTAAAAATACCACAGCAGCCTCCCATTCAAGTTCCCTGGCCCCAGCAGGCCAGGAACCCTCAAGTGAACTTGAATGCCTCCTGCAGCTCCAGAGTCTCCAGCAGGATCCAAAGGGCACATAAAGTGGTGGAGGGCCAGACCGAAGCCTGGACCAAGCAGAGACCTGCATACTTGGCATCTTGGAGCCTCCTACACTCCACTTCAAAGTACTGTGGCTCTCACCTTTAGGAAATGCCCTGCCCAAGGTCAGGGAGGCTCACACACTTGGGCTATTCTGCAGAATGTGCAAAGCAGAATTAAAATGCCTTTTTATCAGGAGATAAATAGTATAATAGAGCATTTCAGGAAGGCACCTTTATAAGGAAATTGTGACTGTAATTTACAAAGTGTCTCTTCTTGCTTTTACTTCATTGTCCCCAACCTTTGCAAACCATTTCCTGCATGCTTCTCCTATGTCATGACTGTGATAAAAATTTTATTGGCATTATTCTCTAATTTTATTCCTATTGCATTATATTCTAATCCTGCAACCCTACTCTGCTGCATTATTTATTAGAAATCTTGCGCTGCCTTTAAAAAAAGCAATCTGGCTTGAGTCCTCGCAAGAAAGGTGATATGTAAGTGAAGTAAATAATCAAAATAAAATATAATAGGAGGGGAAATTTCTGCCTCACGCTTTGCAACACTTGGTTCCATCATCACATTGACCAAGGTGATCGTCCGTGAAACCACAACCGTCCAAACTGCAGGAACCTCCCTGGCTCCAAGTGCATTCATAGCTGGTTGTTACATCACAGAGCCCTGGAAGGAAAAAATAGCTGGAAGTGCCACTACTGGGCAAGGCAAAGGCATGCAGTGGCCCTGGAACATGACCTCCCCCCAGAAGGTTTGCTCACATAAGAACGTAAGAGGGACCCTGATGGATCTGACCAGTGGCTCATCTAGTCCAGCATCCCATCCCTCACAATGGCCAACCAGTTCCTCTGGAGGATTAGCAACAGGATGTACAAGTCAAGGCCTTCCCCCCATGATGCCTCTTGGCACTGGGATTTAGAGGTTTAGTGCTGCTGAACATGGAGGTTCTCTTTAGTCACCAGGGTCGGTAGCCACTGAGATCTTTTTCATGGCTTCCCCTCAAGCACTTGTCTGGTTACTATTGGAAAGGCAATGCTGAACTGAATGAAATTTTGGACTGATTCTGTTTCAATTTTCTTATTTCGCTATGATCCCTTTCAGTTCTCTTACATGCTTATTCTGACCTTCATTTCTTGTTCAGACATCTTACCTTGAGTAGCCAGGAGAAGGCACACAAGGACAGAAAACAAAAGTGCTGAAGCCTTCATGTTTATTTTGATGAGAATTCAAGCTCCTTTTCAACAAAACCTGTGGAGGCAGTGAAAAGTCTGAGCAGATGACTGGAGGAGGTAGTGGGTCAAATGAGATGAAGCCACTGAAATAAAACTCAAATGAGATGAAGTTGTTAACAGTTGTAGGCTGGCTGACAAGGTTTATTCATCTTATTCACCAAATGTGTATCTCATCTTTTGGGCTGCATCAGGGCCACCAAAGCAACTACCCAATTAAAAACGTACGTAATAAAAAGAAGACTTTAAAACCAAGCAAATTTGCATTACAACAATTAAAACCTAGGCCGTTTATGCACGGCCTCCGGTCTTAAAAGCCAAAGCGGCGAGAGTTTTAGCGTGATGAGTGAAACATACCCAGGCGTCGCCGAGCGAAGGCGAAGAGGCAGAAGGCGGCTCATGGAGCAGCCTGTTCCTCCCTCACTTACCGTGTCATTGCTTCTGTGATGCCGCCAGCCGCGCTGCCCCCGGCCTGGGTGGAGGACGGTAATGGTAGACAGAAAAGGGCTAATCTTCCCGGTGGCGATTTCGCACGCCGCTGGTTGTTGTTTAAGCGACCTGAGCCCTCTCTGCCCGAGGAAAGCGACGCCACATTCAGATGCAGCCTGAAAACCAAGCAAATTTGCATTACAGCAATTAAAACCTGGAAGGCGTTTATGCGGCCTCGGTCATACGCCGGTGCCGATGAGTACTACGCGAGGCTCGCGAGCAGGCGAAACGGCAGAAGGCGAAGCGTCCGCCGCGAAGACGCCTGTTCCCGTGTCCTTCTGCATTAAGCCTGCCCGGAAGCGTGCTTCCAGCCCATACGCTGCCCCGACCCCTGGAGGTCGGAGGATTAATGAGCGGGGCGGCGGAAGAAGGTAACGCGCGTCTTTACTTCCCTGCGTGGCGGTTAAGCAGCGCCGAAGGCGGCCCTCCTAACAACCCTTCAAAGGAGTTGTTGTTTAAAGGCGACCTGAGGCAGCCCTCTTGAGAAAGGAAGCATTCAGATGCGCCCGCTACTCGTTGCAGCGTATCTTGGCGACTGAGGCGGCGTTTTGCGCCCAGACGTCATTGTTGGGCCATGCGCCAGCTTGTTAAGCTTCATCATACAAAGCATGAACAGACCAAATGAAATGTAGGGTAAGAAGGAGGAATCACAGAACTGCATAAAACTCAACTCTTCTTTCCTCGCGAAATGTGCCAGGCAAATTTAAATATATTTTTTCTCGCCAGTTTCCTAAATGGATCTTACCATGGCATGTCTCAAGATGTCGAAAGCCATGGGTTTTGGGTCAAAGTTAGTCGCAAAGGCAAACTCGCGCAGCGGGAAAACTTCAGAGCATGGTGGTGGCTGTGAAGTAGCAGAGGCTTCAAAGGAGACTTAAGAAGAATAGCAGGGGAAGAGACTGTTCTTTTCAAGATAAATTTCACAGACCCTGTTTCTCCTTATATACACAGGATCATCTTCCTCCTTCCTCTTCCTCCTTCCTCATCTCTTCACTCTTGCTGCAAGACCCTCCTGGGAGAGCTGCCAAGTGGTCATTCAAATGCTCTACTTACCCTACGGTTGAGGAAGCAATCCATTCTCAAACTGTTCTTTGCAGTCAGGAGTTTTCTGTTGGCACCATCTCTCCCAACATCTCCTGGCGTTTAAGCCTGCATCTGTGGCTGGCATCTTTGAAGATCCTGAAGATGCCGAAAAATAAACAGCCATGCAGCCCGGAAACCACAGCGCCCAGAAAACAGGTTCCTTCATTGTTATACTGTTATACATTTGCTGTAACAGGATCCACCATATTTTTCCTAAATGGCTGTCATGGGGTTTTCTGGGCTGGGTGAACATGGTATGGTGGTTTTTGCTCCTAACATTTTCACTCACATCTATGGTTTAGCATATTCAGGAGCATGTTGCAGGAAGATGTGTTTTCTCAGCAACATCTTGGCTGACATGCCTTTCAAAGGCTCAACCATGGGTGTGGGTGGAATGTTAGGAGCAAAAATTGTTAGACTACAGCCACTCAGCCCAGAAAACCTAAAACAGCCAGTTAACTTTGGCTGAGAAAGCCTTCGACAGTACACAGAAACTTTAAACATTTTAAACATTGTTTAACTGTCTTTAGAGAAAAGATGTTTCAAACAGCATTGGAAAAATATGTTTTAAAAGAGAATTTAAAATATTCCTGTTAATTTGATGCATCTGCAATGGAATCTACGTCACCGGCGTAAAATGTCATGGGAATGAGTTATAAAGGCCAGGAGAAACCTACTGAAATTTTAGTTACTCACAAATGTCACTCACAAAACTAGCTGCTGCTAGTCCTTGCTAGAAGAGATCAAAATTAATTTCTCAAAGACAGGATTGGCTTGCTTCTGTCGAACTGGGCACAATCCTTCATTTGGTAGCAATCCTTCAAAGGAAACTCAGGGAAATGTGAGGAAAGAGCTTGTTGTTCTTTTTCAAAGACCAAATTTCACAGATTCTGCTTCTGTTCTTTATATAAGCACTGTTCACATCTTCCTCCTTCCTCATCTCACATAACTCTTGGTGAATTCAATTGATTTAGGGTGTTCAGTGGACTGGGATGGACAGGGCAGTTAAAATGGCCCAGATGTAGTAAAGATGAGGTTCCTGGCAACGGAAAAAAAGGCTGTTGGTGCTGGCAGGAAGCTGCAACTGGTGATCGATACTGATCTTTTACACCTAAACAAAATCTTACAGTGTTGGCAGTTACTTACTCCAGCTCTGCATGATCCTGTGCCAGTACTCCTCTTGGAGTTTTAACTTACTGACTTTGTTTCCAACTTTATTGTCAACCACCTTTTCAATCCCATCTGGAAATGGGCGGGGGTGTTGCCAGTCTAACTCATGGTGGGGAAGGGGGTGCTCTGTTTTAAAGACAACCAGTGTCTCTCATCCGCCAACCTTGTTGTGCCACTACCGGGCTTTTCAAAATGGGAAGCCCATTTTCTCATAAAAGACAATTAACCGTATCCTGGACTTGCCCTACTTAATATCTGCATACCTTGTATGGATTAAAAAAAATGTCGTCTTGGAAGCCCTTCCTGCTTCAACTCACAACCCTGGACTTTCCTCCGTAGAATAAAGTTTGATAATATATTTGCCCCAAGTGTTCCTGCCAGTAATATACTAACCCAAAGTTCTTCCTCTGAGTAATATCTCTCCACAGACCACCTTGTTTTGCATTCCTCATGGTTTTACAGCTGTGATTAAGTCATTCCCTGGCCTAGTCCATAAACATTGAGAGTGCCAAACCTTGGTACGATTATTTCACCCATCAGCAAATATTACCCACGTAAGTTGATCACCTCTCTCTTGTCTTTCTCTGGAAAAGGTGAGATTCCCACTGTCTCACGTAGATTAAGGGTTGCTCCTTCCCTGAGGGTCATTTCCTATAAAGCCCGATTCCCAGCCAGGAGTTCAGTATCTCCGCGTCCTGACTGTTATTATTGCTCCCAACATTGTTTTTTTCTTCTCCCAGAAGCGGAGTGCAGGTGCATTAAAGTATTCATTGGACCATTCCACTCCAGATAAATTGACCTTACCCACATATTCCCAATTCCGCCTAAATATTCCAAACTTTTTCTCCTCAACACTGCTTATGTTCTAGGACTGTGTGTGTGTGTGTTCTGCGCTTTGATTATTCTGTTACTTCTATGTTTATTACACCTTACACTTCTGCCAGATTTCTTCTTGCAAAGCTGACTTCTGTATATAGGCAACAAAGATTAGGGATTTGCCCAACCTTTCAAGCCAAGAGTCTGCTCTGCATTAATTCCCCAACTCTAAAAAAGGGGAACAAAACCCACCAATTTAGGTAAGTAGGGTACAAATTTAAATAAAATTAAAATTAACAAAATAGGGCAATGGCCCACAAAAAAACTTACGTTTAAATGCGTGGCCAGTCTGTACTTTTTACTTACACAAAACTGCCATATGATTAAGCTGGTAAAGTGCAATCACTCATTCTGCGAAGATATCAATTCAAACATCTAAGAACTTGGCTGCTTGGAGGAGGAACAATTACTTCTAATGTGCTTAACATGTCAAAGGAATTTCAGACACAGTGCTTCTTGCATTTCTTCTAATCTGACCTTTTAACATTTCAAAAGCAAAGGATTTCTGATCTTATACCAGATGATAACTCATGAGACACAGTGTTGGTGGTACAAATAGCAATTTTACAGAGGAGATTGCCGAAAACAGTGGCAGTTCAAGAAGTGGCAGCCATTCATCTGATGAAGCTCCATTAATTGGTATCATCTTCTATACATATACCATAAAACTAGCATCAGGTTTGTTTAGGCAAAAGCTCGAAAGAACAGCTGAATGAAGTCTTCAAGTACCATGACATCCTCCTATTCTGGGCAGAATTATTCGGACCTTCAAATCGCTTGAAAGTCCATACCTGAGCCAGGTAAAAATGTCTTTTCTTGGCCTTTTCAGAGCCATGAAGCTGGCTGTGTTTAACTGTCACCCATGATGTCCCTTCACAGCCTGTCACATTTTAGAGTTAGCATGCCCACTTGCGTGTTGTTGCAGATGGGCAGAAGAGACGAGCAGTGCGACTGGTAAATAGGTGTACTGTTGGTATGAGTGGAAGTGAAACTGCGCCTGCCCTGGCGTGCAGGCGTCAGTGGGGTTTCCCCAACACACCATGCAGGTAACACTTTCCCTCTCCTCACTTACCACCACAACACACATACTCTCACATCCCACATCCAGCCATCCTCACATCTCCACTCACTTGCAGCCCTCATCCCGCCCACCTGCCACTTCCTCCACCTATTCACACAGCTCTCTTTTACTACAAAAGAGACAAGCTGGTGCCTTTTCTTCCTAGAAAATCCCATTTAGTGAGGCAGAATGCTCCACCTACCTGCCTCTTTCAACTTCTTTTGCTGTCCCTTTAAAACCCCAAGGGGAGCTTTGGCCTCGATCTGATTGCCTACCACCCTGCCTCTGCAGGCTGGGATAGCCTCCTTGCCCCGTTCACCGCCTTACCCAGCTGGGACTGTCGTGTCCTTCAACCTCATGGACAGCAGGGTTCGCCTCCTGGACAGTTCTGTTGTGGAGATGGAAAGGGATTGCCCATGCCTAAAAGCCTTGTTTCTAATAAATGTTGCTAGTTTAAGCAAGAACTTACCACTTAGGGAACCACAATGGAGGTGCCAAAAGATGCTACCAGAAGCCTGGATTAGGACATTTGTTTTCACATTTTACCTCCTTGGATGGAATGAGGATACCCTTACAAAAGGGTACTTTGGAAGCTTCCTGCTTAGTTAAACACCTTCAGCAGCTGCTGACATGAATCTACTGATGTAAAAGAAACCAAGACCCTGTAATGTGAATTGAAAAGGGAAAGGATTTCAGAGCTGACCCCAAAAGAAAGAAGAAGAAGAAGGAGGAGTTTGGGATTTATATCCCCCTTTTTTCTCTCCTGTAGGGAGACAAAGGGGCTACAACCTCCTTGTCATCACCCTCTGCAGCAAGCAGCCCTGAGGAGAGACAGGTGGGGGCTGAGAGGAAACTCCGAAAATCTGTGACTATCTGGAATTACAGCTGAGTGTGTGAAAATTTTGTGACTAATCTCAGGAACCCCAGATAAAACTCTAGCCTCAGCTACCAATTGTGAGAATGTCTGTCGGATTCCTCAGAATCAGAGTGCCACCTGCTCTTAGCCCACTATGCCACTGCTCCTCCAAAAGACTATACTAAGAAGGGATCGTGGGACCTGCATGGACATCTATGTGGGTTGTGGACTGATGAGAAAGGACAATTGCCACCATAGCAGCACTATGGCTGGAGCCCAGCAGTTTTTATATACAACAGTTGGTTGAAGTTTGATTTCGGTGGCATATATATGAGATGTTATTACTCAAGTGAATATAGTATGACAGACTTTTGGGATTTACTACCTAAAGAATCGCATGCATGAACAATCATTTGCCATTTGGTGGTTTAGTACAACTGTGTGCAATGCTTCTTAAGTAGCCTTTACAGCCTCAAAGGCAGCTCAGATTAAGACATGGCCAATGAGAGTTTACAGACTAATTAGAAAAATATGTATTTTGATTGACTAAAAATCCTGAAGCACATTTATTAGAACGTTCCCATGCATGAAGCTTGCATTCCCCTTACACAAACAGCTGAGCTTTGACTTTTTTGAAAACTTTGTCTGTCCTTGGAAATATCAATTCAAACATCTGAACTTAGCTGCATGAAAGGACAGGAACAATTATGAGCCAGTGTCTCAGACATCCTGACTTCATTTAGACTCTCACTGGACATCTGCCAGAGCTGTGATAAAAACACATCAGACTGAGGCCTCCCTCAGTAATTTTGTCTAATCTAGCCATGGCCCCAAATTGAGATCAAGTTAAAGGAGCTGTCTCTCTTAGAGAGACACTTTGAAGGATTCCAATCATGACAATAGAACTAGCAGGGGAGAGGATGGTGCCAAGAAAACTACAAGAACAGGACTGAGAATGGATTGCTTCTCAACTGTGGGGTAAGTAAGAGCATTTGTAAATGACCACTCTTGGCACTCTCTGGGAGGGGACTTCAACAAGTGAAAAGATGAAGGAGGAAAGGAGGAAGGAGGAAAGAGGAGGAAGATGATCCTTATTAAGAAGAAGCAAGAATACCTTGAGAAATTTATCTTGAAAAAAAGAATAGTCTCTTCCCTGCTATTTTCATAGAATCTCAACCAAGCTTCTGTACTTTCAGCCTTAATCAACTGGCTGTTTAGAAGTTTTAAGGCAACTGGAGTTTGGTAGTTCTTGTGACTAACCTTGGCCCAAACCCATGGCTGACATCTTTAGAGACTTGCCCATGTCATGATGCGATTCATTTAGAACTATGAAAAAATATATATTTAAATTTACCTAAGATTTCTTTTAGGAAGAAGAGTTAGATTTCCCTCTGCTGATTCCTCCTTCTTACACTTAAATTTTTTATTTGTTATTTTGCTTTTGTATGTATTGTGCAACTCAGCTTTAATTATTTGTAATGCAAATTTGTTTGGTTTTAAGAGTCTTCTTTTTTTTATTAAATGCGTTTTTAATTGGTGGTGCTTTGGTGGCCCTAGGAAGTACATTGAGAAAAGATGAGATATTTGGTGAATAAAAGATGGTCAAACTGTCAGCCAGCCTACAACTGTTAACAACTAAATACTCATTTTTAAAGTTTTATTTCAGTAGCTTCATCATTTGGCCACTACCTCTCCAGTCATCTGCTCAGACCTTTCACTGCACTCACAGGTTTGTTTGAAAAAGGCTTGAATTCTGTCAAAATAAACACTTGAAAGCTTCTGTACTTTTTCTGTGTGTGTGCTTCTCCTGGCTACTCAGGTAGATGGAGCAAGACAGAAGGTCAGAATAAAGCATGCAAGAACTGAAAAGGATCTGAAAAAAAAAGAAAAGTGAAACAGAATCAGGTGCAAAATTTCATTCACTTCAACATTGCCTTTCCAATAGTAACCAGACCACGTGCTTGAGGCCACCATGAAAAGAATCTCAGTGACTACCGACCCTGGTGACTAAAGGGAACCTCTATGTTCGAGCAGTAAACCTCTAAATCCCAGTGCCAGGAGGTATCATGTGGGGAAAGACTTTGGCCTCTATACCCTGTTCCTAATCCTTCAGAGGTTAGCCATTGTAGGGGATGGGATGCTAGTTCTGAGCCACTGATTAGAATCCATCAGGGTTCTCTTCGTTCTAATCAGCAAACCCCTTTCTAGAGGGAGGTCATGTTCAGGGCCACTGCATGCCCTTTGCCTTGCCCATGCACTTGCAAGCATTCTCGTCCTGTGCCCCTGGCTACCCTAGGCTTTAACTTAACACCAAGGACATCCGGCTGCTTGGTGGCAGTGGACCTTAAGGTCTGATAGTAGTACTGCCGAGGGCTTTTTTTCCTTCCAGGGCCTCCATTGCTGCAGCATCAGACATTTGTATCAGAAACACCGTGAATGCAGAAGTATGGTATCTGCGTTAAGGGGACTTGTTCTTCCACTGACGACATCATTAGACGGTCGCGGTAGTAGAATAACCTGTTCTTGAAATGTAAGGCAATTTTTTCCTGCTATTATATTTTATTTTTTGATTATTTACTTCCTTGCACCTTTCTAGCGAGGACTCGAGGCAAATTGCTTTTTTAAAAAATAGTTTATTTTTGCATTTTTAAAATATGATAAACTTTACAAACTTTTTTAAAAAGACAGCACAGTATATCTAATAAATAATGCAGCAGAGTAGGGTTACAGTATTAGAATGTAATGCAATGAATAAATGCCAATCAAATTTTTATGTCAGACATGATATAGGATAGCATGCTGAAATGGTTTGCAAATGCTGAAGACAATGAAGTAAAAGCAAGAAGAGACACTTTGTAAATTAAAGTCCTGTTCCTTATAAAGGTGCCTTCCTGAAATGTTTCACTATACCTGATTTACCTCCTTATAAAAATACATTTTATTTCTGCTTTGGACATTCTGCAGAATAGCACAAGTGTCAATGAGCCTCCCAACTAAAGGTGAGAGTCACAGTACTTTGAACTGGAGAGTGTAGGAGTCTTTCAAGATGCCAAGTATGCAGCTGTCTGCCTGGTCAGGCTTCGGTCTGGCCACTCCACCCACTTTATGTGCCCTTTGGATCCTGCTGGAGACTCTGGAGGCTGTTGTAGTATTTTTAGGATCTAAGTCAACATGGGCAAAATAATCCCTGCTGTACACATATCAATCCTAAAAAACCTCTGGGCTGGGGTGAGAGTTTCCGCATGATCACATTGGCATTGGGGGATGAATTTCTACACTGAATGAATAAATATTACTGCAGTTAACAAGGAAAAAAAGTTTTTGCTGCCAATAATATTCAACCAATTGGAAAGTTTTGTGAATAGAATACCAGTTAGTGGAAATCTCTGATTTTGTGCATGAATACTCAGGTACCCAGAGTTAAAAATCAGATCAGTAACAGATTAATAAAATTCTATCAGGATGTCATTTGCCTGCTTATAGCAGGAGGCCTCTGATGGTTTCCTTGCTCTGGGAGAGAAAGGAGCCTGGGCAGAAATAGTCATCCTTGTCAGGAGAGCATCCAGCACAATCTGGAGGTGCCATAGCCTCTCAGAAGCGTCTCTGGCTGTTCTCAAAACTCCATGCTAGAACCTTCTTCAGGGACAGCTTAAAGGGTGTCACCCAGCACTTTTATGTCATCCAGGTGCCATGTGGATGTGTGATGGCCATTATTACACACCCATAGGGAGTTGATTCTTCTAACCTCCTTCCTTTTTTCCTGCTGCTGCATGTTGTGTAGTGCTTTACACAACTCCCTATTATGCTGTATTTGTATGCCTTGGCTGGGTTTTTGACTTGTTTATTTATTTAATTTTAAGTTTTATAATTTTATTGTTTTATCTCACTTTTGGGGCTAATTTTACCAGATCTCTAAGAGAGGGAAGCACAAAGATTTTTCTAAATAAATAAATAGTAACAAGAACAACTTTAAAATTAGGGCAGAGTTTTTCAGTCACTTTAACCCTAGTTCTATGCTTACAGCTTGTTCTGAAATCCAAATCTGAAGCCTTAAAGGGAAGCCCATAAATGTGGAAGGAGCAAATGTAGTAAACATAACACTAAAGGAGAAATTCTGCATCATTCTGGAAAGGTATCACGTGGTCCTTTATCTTTGATCATCTAGCTTTGTTTTTAGTCATTCAGTTTATATATGATCACTCTCTCTTTTTCCTAGGCGTTTTACCATAACTAACAAATACTTGAACCATGTCTAGAAACTGATGATGAAAATGTGCCCATCAGGCATACTGCCAAACAAACTAGTTCTGTCCCTGAGCCTGGGCTTTGTATTCTCAACTTCAAATAATCATGAGCATTTTAGCGGAATCTGCATTAAACCGGCATGTACGTTTCTAAGTGATATGATCATCATGCATCTGACATCTGTGGTTTAGTTGAGTTTATGGGGTAGTAGGGAATAGTCACCGTAGTGGTCTTTTTCTGTTAATAATATTGCATCATAGCTTTTCTTTAATTATATTTCTGAAAATTGGAATTTATTTTATTTTGGATTCATTAATTGCTGATGCTCCATGTTTTGATAAATCACAGGATGTTACTTACATTATTTATTTATTTATTTATTTATTTATTTATTTGTTTGTTTGTTTGTTTGTTTGTTTGTTTGTTTGATTGGGGTAGATGAAAAAAAGCGTGCCAAAGATGGCTGGCAGGGGGCAGCCTCACAGGGGCAGCCAATTTCATGACAGACTCTCCAAAGCCCAGTGGAACAACTCAGTTTACAGGCCCTCAAAAGAATTCTAAAGGTCCACTTGGGAGGTCAAACAGCTGGTGGGAGGAAGTGTTCCTGGTAGGGACAAGGGCTGTAAAGGCCCTGGCCAGTGAAACCAGCCCAGCTGTGAGGGGCTGGGGACTTCGGCAGCTTCCACTTCTGCAGGCATGGCTGACTTGTTTAAGAACATATGGGGTAAGACGGTCCCACAGGTATAAAGGGATCAAGCTGTGAATGGCCTTAAAGGTTAATACCAGCACCATGAAGACGACCTGGAATTTCACAGAAGCCAGTGCAAGCAGTGAGACTCTGAGAGTAATATGATCTTGAAAGGTAACCCCCATGAGCAACTGAGCCACTGCATTCTGGACCAGTTTCAACTTCTGGATCAACCTCAAGGGAAGGCCTGTGTGTGGAAGTGCAGTAGTCCCTGTCTTGAGGTGATTGCTCGCATGTGGATCACAGTGGCCAAGATCAGCCTCTGCCGAGAGATGAGGGGCCAGCATAGAACTGTCAGCAGAGATGGAAAAAAAGCTACCAGGAGTGGCTGCATGGGCCACCAGGGCCTCCATAGAAAGGGAGGGATTCAAAGGGACCCCCCCAGGCTGCAAGCCAGGAGGTTGAGGGCAATGAGCCTTCAAAACCGTGACTGAAAATCCCGGGCCTCTCCTGCAGCCAGTCAAAGGACACCACATCTTGGTAAGTTGAGTTTTAACCTCCTCTGCCTCAACCAGCAACCAGCTCCAAACAGTGCCATGGAACGCGGGGGGTGGGAGGCAGCCCCCATCATCCAACAGAATGAAGAGCAGGGCTAACCAATAACATATTGGTAACCCAGTCCAAAGCTCTACCCAGCTGAGCAAGGGGTCTATGTAGATATTAAATAAAATGGCGGGGATGCAGGCCCCCTAGGTACCGGCACTGAAGCGTGCCACCTTTGGGAGGCCTGGTCCCCATCCACTGACCTATCCAGGCAATCCCACTGAAGGACAGTGCCCTTTTCCAGGAAGCAGTCAGGCGGTGGTCAAAAGACCATGGTCAACCTCAAATGCTGCAATAAGATCAAGCAATACTAGCAGTGCCGATGCACATGGAGCATATCTGTGATAGCAACGAGGACGGTCTCCATTCCATGCCCAGCATGGAAGCTGGACTGGAAGGGATCGGCATGAATGTCTCTGCAGAAAGCCAGAAGCTGTAACTGCCTCTCTCAATTGCCTTCCCAGAAAGATGATCTTTTCAAGAGTGGGCCCGGACCACCGCCTCCTGCCAACCCATTATATCTCTAAAAGTGCAAGCTCTGATAATGGAACCAAACAGGAACATTGTCATGATCCACATGTTTTTAGCAGTTCTTCACATATTACATATCTATGGCCTCTCTTTTGTCACATTGATGTTATGAAAATGTTATAAATGCTCATGTTTGGAGATGTTTCACAGACATCTATTAGAAATCATTACAGCCCTCCCAACTTAGGCTAATATTTCACCAGCTTCAGATTGCAGGTTCTTGACTGAGGCTGAGAGGCTACCTTAACAGGACCAGCCAAGAAGTTAGAGTAGAATGCAAAAGGTAGAAGTGAGCATACTTAACAGAGGGTTGTAGCCAGTTCTGGAAGTGTCCAATCAGGTTTTATTATGAGAGATTGTTTTGCACACACAAACACAGTGAGTTCCACATTTAGTATAATCTCTGAGGGAACATTTCTCTTTCCTTACTTGATGTGGGTGCCTTATGCCACATTTTTTGCCCTATACTGATCTCACAGAGATGTGCCAAGTGACCATAAAGACAGAAAATGCAAAATTGCCAGTGGACTTAAAGATGAAAATTTGGGAATCACAAAAGCATACTGAATCTGTTAATCACGATGTCAATTCCACATGAATTTTGATCCCCAGTTTACCGTTTCTGCTCTATGAATACTCATTGTCCCGCCAGACCAAGCACAGATGGATCATTTTAAAGTAGTGGGGATCAGTATGGTAACACCAGGTCTTCAGCATAGTGGAAATCGAGGCTACGTGGCACCCAGGTCTTCAGCATGAAGTTGGTGTCTACTCAAAGTGATACTACAGTGTGCCAGTGATGCCAATCATGCCAATAACTTATTGCTCCTGACTGCTCCATGCCAATAACTTATTGCTCTTTTGACTGAGGAATTATTACAGGTATTATAGAGGCTAACATAACCAGAATTTGGTGTGGCACATTGTATTGTAGCTTTTGAGTAGACGCCTGGCTTCATGTTGAAGACATGGGTGCCAGTATGATTGATTTCAGTCATTTAAGTTGTTTGTTTGTGTACTTTTAGTCGGGTATGATATGTTGAATTATCGCTTTTTTTTGACCACTGAGGGAAGGAACGGTGGGTCAGAAAATATCTTCCTGATGTAGGTCATAAAATGTGACACAGGTTCTCTTTGTCTCAAGTCATTGTGATTTTATACACATAAGGAGGACTATCATAGACCATCTACTATAATGTGATGATTTTAATTTAAATAAATGCATATGTGACTTTTTTTGCATTTTCTGCAAAGCCACCTGGTGGCCTTTATTTGATGTGATCTTTTTGGGCAGCATTTGAGCAAGAAGCCCAAAGATAACAATTGTTCAGAGATGGTTTCATTATGTATTAATGCGGTAAAGAAGGAAGTCAGATAGAACATGTATAGGACAAAGGAATTGATATTGTCAGACTCCGGTCCAAAATAAAAGAAACTGTATTTTGGCTGTAGATTTTAATGAAACCAAGAGTATTATTAATCAATAGATAGCGATGGGGACAATATTTGCTTGCCTCTATTCAGTGGTTCTCAACCTGGGTTGCAGGACCCTTTGAGAAGGCGACCCTTTCCTGCGAATTAAGCCTAAGACTCATCAGTGTTCTCCATCTGTAACAATGGATAAATGTTAGGGTTGGGGGGTCACCACAACATATGAGAACTGTATTAAAGGTTAGCATTATTATTAAAGGTTTGAGAACCTGCTCTAATCTTCTGACAATTCACCTGCCACTCCAGAATCCTCAAAAATAATGTGGTCCTCAGAAATTACATTGATGAGTTTCCTTTAGTATCCTTGGATACAATTCATCTCGTCCTGAGGACCTTGTTTCGTTTAAAGAAAGTAGGTGTTTTTGCATTACCTCTAAGCTAATCCTTGGCTGCAATTCCCTTCCTTCATCATGTCTTCCATTTTTGACATTTCCTTTGTAAGAGACGGGGAAAATGAGTATTGAACAGTTCTTCCCTCTATCATCACCTGTATTACATTGTACTTTTTTATGCGATGCAACGGGCCTACCACTTCCTTGTTCTTTTTTCTAACTTTGAACATAACAAAGAACTCTTTTTTGTTGCTTAGCATCTCTTACCCCAGCCCTAAATTCATACTTAATGTTACTTTTTCTAACACTTTCTCCACAAGAAGCAGGGGATATTTGTTTACATTTATCAACAGTTGTAAAACTACTAAATAGTAATGACTTTCATATCCCACGTTCTTTTGTAGACTTGCTGCTGATGCTTTTTTTGCTTTCCTGAGTAGCCAAATCATAGAAAGCAATGACCTGCACTTTCCAGTCTCTTCATTGTAGAGCCTTTGAAGGTAGGGCTGTCTATTAAATAATAATAATAACTAATAATAGCCAATAATATGTAATAATAATAATAATAATAATAATAATAGTCTTGATATATTTTGCATTTCCCCTCCTTTAATTTCACCCCAAACTACAAAATCAATATAGATATAATGATTGTCATCAAAGCATTAAAAAAATCGCGGGAGATTCTCAGTAAAATTGTCATTTTTTGTTACAATTAAACATGAACTAATGGTTTATGCTTTCTCCAATTAGATTTCTTATTTACCTCCATTGCCCAACATGTCTAAAAAAGATTACAGACTGCACTACTTGCATTTCTTCTCATCTGACCTTTAACATTTCAAAAGCAAAGGATTTTCTACAGTCTTTTCAGGTGTTAACTCTGGCAGAACACAGTGTTAGTTGATTGGTACAAATAGCAATTTAGGAACCTATGAAACCACCCAGTTCAAGAAGTGGCATCCTTCATCTGATGAAGCTACATTCATTGGTATCATTTTATATACAACTTTAGTTGAGACAAGTTTATTTCACCGCATACCGTATATATATAAGATGATATATTGAATGTGGCAGCGGAAAATTAAGCTGGTTCCAACTAAAGAACAGACTGCATGAAAAATAAGATCCAACTGTAGCAATACAATCCTTTCTTATGTAGCCATCTTACAGTTAAAAAAAGAAGGCAAGATTAGACATGCCCAAGCAAGTTTACAGACTAGTCAGAAAAACAATGTATTTTGATTGACTACCAAATCCAGAAGCTACTGGTGGTATTAGCAGTTATAATACATGTAGCCAGTCTGTCCCACACAAACTGCAATACATTTGAGCACGTAAAGGCACAATCTGTTCTCGATGCGACGAAATATCGAATTCAAACATCTTGAACTTAGCTGCATGAAGGACGGGAACAATTATGAGCCCAGCGTCTACTCAGACATCTCAAAACCTCATTGAATACTCCTGCTGAACATCTGCAGAGGACTACAGTAAAACAAATCAGACTGAAGGCTCTTCTCAGTTGCTCCATCACCACAACCATATTTTAAATTGGGGAATCAGGATTAAGGGCTGTTGTCTCTGTTGAGGACAGCACTTTGAGGAGGATAATCATGACAAGAACGCGAGAAAGAGCCTGCTGGATCAGACCAGGAGTCCACCTAGTCCAGCGCTCTACTACTGCGCGGTAGTCCGCAGATGCCTTTGAGAGCTCACATGCAGGATGTGAAAGCAATGGCCTTTTGCTGCTGCTGCTCCCGAGCACCTGATCTGCTAAGGCATTTGCAATCTTAGATCAAGGAGGATCAAGATTGGTAGCCATAGATCAAGTTCTCCTCCATAAATCTGTCCAAGTCCCTCTTAAAGCTATCCAGGTTAGTGGCCATCACCACCTCCTGTGGCAGCATATTCCAAACACTAAACACATGTTGTGTGAAGAAATGTTTCCTTTTATTAGTCCTAATTCTTACAGCATTTTTCAGTGCTTATGCCCCTGTTTCTAGTATTGTGAGAAAGAGAAAAAATTTCTCTCTGTCAACATTTCACTACCCATGCATAATTTTATAGACTTCAATCATATCCCCTCAGGCGTCTCCTCTCCAAATAAAGAGTCCCCAAGCACGTTGCAACCTCTCCTCCTCATAGGAAGGTGCTCCGGTCCATCGAAATCATCCTGTTGCCCTTCTCTGCACTTTTCTATCTCTTGATATCCTTTTGGGAATGTTGCAGAGCTGAACACAGTACTCCAGAATGCGGTGCACCATTGCTTTATATAAGGGCATGAAAATCTTTGCATTTTTATTATCAATTCCTTTCTAATTATCCCAGCATAGAGTTTGCCTTTTCACAGCTGCCATGCATTGATTTGACATTCCACAGAACTATCGACCTGCGTGAAATCGCTTCCTGATCTGGCGACTGGGTAGCATTGACCCTGTAAGCGTGTATGTGAAGTTTGGTTTTTTTGCCCCTATGTGCATCACTTTACATTTGCTACATTGAACTGCATTTTGCCATTTCCTGTACTCACTAATTTTAAAGGTCTGCCTGGAGCTCTTTGCAATCGCTGCCGGTTTCTCAGCACCTACGCCAATTTGGTATCATCCATAAACTTGGCCTGTGCTACCCGCAGTGGTAACTGAGCAAACTGGAGCCCTGGAGCAAAACCTGAGTTGCGATGCCCCCCCCAGATTAGGTGCCCAATGTCACCTGTAGCTACCAATTGGTATCTAGGCAAACTAAGAGTTTAAGCGCCCCCCATGGGCAGCCACCACTCCCCCACTGTGACCAAAAGCAATGATTTTTTACAACAGGTTGTTTTGAAGTCACCATCTACTCGAACATGCCCCGAAGTGCAAATCTGAGCACAGCAATAAGCCATGCCACACAGCAAAAAATAATTTTTTGAAAACATTTTTCAAAGATAACAAATGTTTTAATGCTGCTATAAAAGCTTATTTTATGGTGTTGTATCCAGTACCCACAATTGGAAACAGCATCACTTTCTAATGTTTCAAAGGAGAATCTGGGCTCTAGTTTAAGCAAGTGATGCTGGAGTCCACTAAACATCGTCATTTTTCAATGGTGTTTAAACTAGGGAGCCCAGATTCTCTATTTTTTAAAATCCGCGAATCTCAGGTTCTAGACTAAGCGTCTTTTATTTTAGGGTTGATTCCACTGAAACAGCATCGCACGAAATGTTTAAACTGGGGACCTCCAGATTCTCACTTTTAATCCTGCCAAAGGGTGGATTTAAAGGGAGAATATCTGAGAGAAATTTGAGAGGTGCACCTGCTGTCAGGCATGCAATTGTTAAGCTAGCAACGCAAACTTTTCAGGGTATCTTTGAGACTTCCTAATGATACCACCAGATTTTAGTGAGAGTTTGGTCCAGGGTCCAAAGTTATGGACCTTCAAGGTGTAGCCCCATCTTTTGTTGCTTCCATTGGAAACAATGGATGATGGAGCACCAGAGTCATGGCTTTGAACTCTCTGAATAAACTTCACAAAACCTGTGAAAATGCTCTCCTGATGATACCTCCCAGGTTTGGTGAAGTTTGGTTCAGGGGTCAGTTATTGACCCTCAAGGTGTAGCCTCATCTCCCTGGCTAGCTTCCCATTATGGAAAGCAATGGAAGTGGGAACACCCTTTGGGAGTCATAACTTTGGACTCCCTAGACAAACATCCGCAAACCTGGAATCGATGATGGCATCAGGAGAGTCTCCCAAAATATCCTGGAATTTTGGTGCTGCCCTAGCCTAAAACTGCTCCCTCTGCGGGCCAAAAAATGGAAAAGAAACACTGAAAATGCAAAATCCCACAAACAAACCTAAAATACGGAGACTCGCCCAGAGACACTTTGTCAGGAGGAAGGCCTCTGTACCCACCTCTACTTCAGGTCATTTCTGAATGGGTTAAAGGCACTGATCCCAAAATGAATCCTTGTTGGACACCACTGCAGCTACATCTCTCCATTGTGAGAACTTCCCATTTTAAAGCTCCTTTGCTTCCTGTTTCTCATTACTTTTTAATCCATGGAGGGACTTCCCTTTTATTCCTTGATTGCTGAATTTTTTTCTCAATAGTCTCTAGTGAGAACTTTGTCAAAACTTTTAAATCCAAATAGACATTATCCATGCCTTTTACACCCTCAAAAAAAAGTCTAGTAAGTTTGTAAGACAAGGACTGCCTGCAAAAGCCATGCTGACTGTTCCTCAGCAGGTCTGCTTTCTATATAATTTTAGATAGATTCTACTAATTTACAAGGAACAGATGTCAAACTGAGAATATGTTCCTGGGTCCCCTGAATCCTTTAGATTAAAGAAGTAGGTGTTTGTTTTTACCTCAAAGCTAATCTTGGAAACGTTCCCTTCATCATGTCTTCCATTTTTTGACATTTCCTTTGTAAGAGGCGGGAAAAAGCTAAGGTGAACCGTTCTTCCCTCACCTATTACATTTGTACTTTCCTAATATCCGTAGCAGACCTGCACCACTTCCTTGTTCTTTTCTAACTTTGAACATAATAAAAGAACCTCTTTTTTGTTAGCAGCATCTCTTACTAGCCCAACCCTAAACTCATCACATAATTTTCTTTTCTACTTCTCTCTGTAAGCATGATGATTATTTGTTTACATTTATCCTTGGTTGACTCTCCTATTCCTAAATGAGTCTTTTTTCTCAAATCATTAAAAGCTGTTTCTCAACTAATTTTTCCATCTTTTCTCCAGGTATAAGTTGAAGTTCTTCCAGGCCATTGGAATATTTTGTGATTGTACCTTCAGTATTTCAATTTTAAGAAACTCCCACCCCTTTTGAATTGCCCTCTCATTAAGTCTTTCTTATCACAGGATTCCATACAACGTAACTTCAAGTTTGTTAACATTTGCTTTCCTAAAGTCCTACATATATGCAGGACTTTAGGAAAGCAAATGTTAACAAACTTGACAGTTTTCCCCTTCTCCAAGATCATAAATTCCATAATTACATGGCTATTTCTACCAAGGGTACCCACTACTTTCACCCCATTAATGAGGTTTCCTGTTAGAGAAAATTCAGAGCAAAATGGTAGATCCCTTCATTTCCCTCTGTACATTCTGTAAAATGAAACTGTCAGCAAGATAAGTTGCAGCCAGATGTGCAGATCTTTCCTGACTAACTGCAGGACACATTCTGGATTAAATTGGGCCACATTTCTTTATTAATGCTGAAGCTGGGCGAGCAAGAGGAGTGCATCTTATCAGCCAGACAGCACCACAGCTGACCCGGCAACTGTCAGGACCATGCCTGTCAGTGTCATGATAGCTTGCCTTGATGTTTTACCATGTGAGAACTGCAAATGTTTACCCTGTTTCCCTCTTTCCTTCCTAGTAATCTCCTGACGCCAGCCCAGCTTCAAAGAGGTGCGAAGGTTCCCAGGGTCTTTGAAGTTCTGTAGTGTAATTGTAATAGAAACTATATAGGTCTGGGATCTGAGCCCTCTACCACAGATCCAGCTTTGCTTTGTTACTCTTCATTTTACCGGAAATAAACGGTTTTAGGACTTTCCTATGGTCTCTGTTATTTCCACGTTCGAGAGTCTGACATCAAGCAGGATCTCCCAGTTTGACCCGCACTCGGATCCATGGCCGGCAAGGATGAAGCTACAGGCGGGTCCCTGGCTGGCGAACCTGATGAGGGAACAGGGCAAGTTCCAGACACGGACGAGATGCCCTGCGACCTGGACTTAGGAGACGAGAAGAAGGATGCTCCCGTCCCCAACCGGCACAATCCTCACTTGGGTGTCGTGCAAAGCACCAACCGTGAGGAGAGCATGGAATCATCCTACTCTTGGGCCCCCTCTCAGCGGCCATGCTGGTGGGCCAAGGCGGCTGGGCGGTGTGAGTCCACTTGGCTCACGCAACCCATGGATTGGGACTCGGCAGCGCAAAGTGAGTGGTCGTGGGCCCAGATCCAGATAGGGGCATGGGCCCCTGAGTGAGGCGCGGTGGCCTGGTGGTGGGAGCGAGATGAGATGCGGCAGGAGATACACTTCCTATGGCGCAACATGGAACTCTTCTTGGCCTGCGCCGAAGCGGCAGAGTGGGATCGCCAGGATCCGCCGCAGCCGCTGTTGCCGCTTCTGGAGGGGGAGCAGCCGGTGCCCCCCAACGACATGCCACCTGGGATGCTGGGCCCACCAGACCCGCCCGGGCTGCATCCACCACAGCCCCCGCAGTGGCGGCAGCGCTTGAAAGCACGTTTCGATGGGACGACGGAGAAGCTACACTATTTCCTCATGCAAGTTGAAGCGCATATGGAGAGTAGGGTTGGTAGATAGCAAAAAATTCAGGCCCGGTTTAGGATCGGGCCCAGTTTGGATTAAGGGGCTCGGATCCCCCAAGTTCCGATCCCACCAGGCTCAGTTACATCCAAACTTGGGGTAACATCCGAGAAATTTTATTTTTTTGCTTTTTTGCATTTTGGCCTGCAGGGGGGCGCATTTTTGGACCTATCTGCACCAAAATTTCAGGGTATCATAACTAGACTGTCCTAATGATACCCTGCAGGCCTCATGTTGAGGAGGGGATGAAAAACACAAACCAAATTTTTTTAAAGCTAGTGACACCAAAATTTCAGGGTATCATATGGAGACTTTCATGATCATACCCCCTAGGTTTGGTGCAGTTTGGTTGAGGGGGGGTGGCAAAGGATCCTTGAGGATCCTTGCTTTTTAAACAGATTTTTGTGCCACTGTGGGGCCATACCACTTCATGGTATGATGTGTGTGATTGGACTTGTGCCATGACGTGGTGGTGATTTTGGGGTGACCAAGTGAAAAAATCATCAGGATCCTTGAGGATCCATGCTATTTAAACAGGTTTTTGTGCCACTGTGGTGCCACAGAGCTTGGGATGCATGACTGTTTTGGTGCTCCCTATAGACTAAGACCTATTCTATAGTTTCATGGTGGTTCCATTTCATTCCAGTGAAAAAATCATGAGGATCCATTGAACTTCAGGGAGATTCTTTGGGCAAAGTTGGGAAAGAGAAACTCCCAAGGAGGGGGAATTCATTAGTTGAAGTTATTGTTAGTAAAGTAAAGTTATTATTGTTGAAAAGTGTAGTGCAAATGTTGTTTTGCCATCTTTTTAACCTTTTTTGATGGGGATTCTGTGTTTTGTTTCTATTTTTGCAGCACTTTTTCAGCCACAGGAGCAGAAGCCGGCAGCCAGCCACTCTCAGTCCAGCAGCAGCAGAAGCAAGGCGCCGATGAGAGCTACTGTGGGTGAGTGGGGCATGTATTTGGGGTGGCTTGTATTTTTGGGGAGTGGGAAAGTACGGCTGGGGCAGAGGGTGGGTACTTTGCTTGTTTGGGTTTTTCGGCGCTGTGGGAGGGAAGGGGAGAGGGAGACTCCGGATGGAGAGAAGTTTTTTTCAGTGGGAGGGCTTTTCTTTTGTTCCTGGCTCCCCCCCCCGGTTTTTAGTACTTGTTCTTTTGGGGTGGGGGAGTGGGAGCACTGCTGCTTGGTGGGTGCTGGGAGGTTTTCCCCCCACTTTCACTTTGCTTTTTGGCTCAGATGAGCCGCGCTCAGCTGAGCAGCTGATCCGAACTCCATGGGGTCGGATGGGGGTGGGGTCGGATGGCTCTGACTTGGACAAGCAGTGTCTGAGCAGCATCCAACCCCCTGTGGCTCATTCCGAAACATGTGTTCGGACGAACCGAGTAACCAACCCTAATGGAGAGTTGCGGTGGGGACTATGAGGACAAAGTCAAGCAAGTACATGAGGTGGGGGCCCTCCTGGAGGTGGTGGCTGCCGGCTGGTACATGGGACTCTACAAAGGCCAGGCACCAGAGCTGCGTTCCTTCCCCCACTTCGTGTTAGCACTGAGGTGGCAGTTCGAGGATCCGTTCGAGGAGAACACCTGTGCCAGGTTGCGGCAGATCAGGCAAGGATCCTGATCCATGAGTGAGTATGTCTCAGAGTGGTCCAGGATTGGCCGGAGCAGGTGAAGATCCACTTCTTCCAAGAAGGGCTTCACCCAGAGGTGGCACAGTGGGCCATGGTGACTGCGGAGCCGACATCTCTGGTGGGATGGTAGACGCGGGTGGGCAAAGCTGAGGTCCGTCTGCGCAGAGTGCAGCTGCTGAAACAGCAGAGCAACCCCCCACTGGCTTCCCCCATCCCCCATCGGTGGTCACCTCCCCAGCTTGCGGTGGCAAGGAGGCAGGGGAATGTCTTTATGCCTGGCGGCGATGGCTGGGACTCTGCCTGAGTTGCAACAGTGAAGGGCACAAGGCGGCCGTGTGTCCTAGCAAGAAACCCAACCCTCCAGTAGCTCTCGACAGCAGCATGATGAAGTTTGGGACGGCTAAAGGTCAGGGGGGAAAGTCAAGAAGGGTTCAGGACTACAAGTGGGGGAAAGTTCAAGAAGGGTTCGGGACTACAAGTGGAGCTGTGCGAGGTGAGGTCTGCCTCAGTGGGGGTGGGTGGCCCCGAGTCCAGTGAGGAGTTGGCGGGAAATGACAGCGACCTGGCCTGAAGCGTGCCCGATGCCAGGTCCCTTCTAAGGGCGCAGAACTGAGGGTGAGTGGAACTAACAGCCCGTTCCTTCTTTCCGTGACTGTGTCTAATCAGACTTGTGGGACTAGTGTGCAGATACAGGCACTTGTTGACTCGGGGTACACCTGCTGCCTAATGCAGCCGGCCCTAGTGGACCAGTTGGGGCTGCAGCGGGTCCCCCTGCGTTGCCCCATCCTGTTTGAGCAGATGGACAGAAGCACGTTGGGGGGCGCACTGGCCACGCATCGGACGGAACCTGTGCTGATTCAATGCAGGGGGCACTGGGAGGAGCGGCGGTTCATCATCGCTGAGGTGGCCAAATATTCCCTGGTGTTGGGAGTGCCTTGGCTACGGCACCATGACCCCGATATCTCCTGGTCCTCCAACTCTATTTGATTTGTTGACCTCCCTTGCGGTGACCATATGTTCAGCCCCCTGCCGCTGCGGGTGGGGGACTCCCACGAAGTGGCGGGGAGCGCGCTGGATGTCATGGCCATCCCTCAGCCATACTGGGACCTCCGGAGGCTGTTCGAGGAAACTGAGTGTGACAAACTGCCACCCCACCATAAGACTGACTGTAAGATAGAACTACTGCCTAATGATAAGCTCCCGAAAAGCCGCCTCTATCCCATGAGTCTGTTGGAAGCCCAGGCGCTTCAGGAGTTTCTGGACAAGAACTTGAAACGTGGTTTCATAAAAAAGGTAACCGGTGATTTCGCCGCCCCTGTACTGTTTGTGCAAAAGAAGGACAGCTCCCTTCAGCTGTGTACTGATTATCGGGGACTAAACGCAGATTCCGCGTGTAACAAGTATCCATTGCCCCTGATCAAGGACTTACTGAGTTGCGAAGGTGCAAAGGTTCCCAGGGTCTTTGAAGTTCTGTAGTGTAATTGTAATAGAAACTATATAGGTCCGGGATCTGAGCCCTCTAGCTCAGATCCAGCTTTGCTTTGTTACTCTTCATTTTATCTGAAATAAACGGCCTTAGGACTTTCCTACAGTCTCTGTTATTTCCACGTTCGAGAGTCTGACAGCAACAACCCCAATCCCTATTGGGGGGAACAGAGAGGTACAAATAACTCTACCTATTACAGTCATTCTTATTTTATAGTCTCCATGCAGTGAAATGTATAACCTTTGCACATTATGTTCTCCCTGCAGAATATAAGCTCTTACTCGTTTTGGATGATGGGCAACTAAAAGCATATAAAAGGCTCATTAAAAGAACCATGCAGGTTCACAACAAGTACCCATCTTGTAGACTCAGTGTCCTGCTTCTAATAATGGCTAGTTATGTTCTCCTGTGGAGACTACAAGAGGGCTACAAAGGCAAAACCAGTCCAACTTTACTGACAACAGTGGATATTCAGAAAATATTATGTTATGCTATCATGGCTAGAAAGAAGCAGAGTTACTTCACAGAGGACAGGGGTATCAGCAGTTTTTATCAGTTACAGGGAAATAGAACCTCCGTGTTTAAAGTCACCATCAGTGCAATTCGGAAACAGAGTTACACTGTTCCAAGTTCACTGAAGTCAGAAGAAGAGAAAAAGAGTTTGGATTTATACCCCACTTTTCTCAACTGGAAGGAGTCTCAAAAGTTGCTCATTAGCTCCTTCTCTTCCCCTCCTTCCACCTTGTGAGGTAGGTGGGGCTGAGAGAGTTTGGAAAGACCTGTGACTAGCCCAAGGACACCCAGCAGGCTTCATATGTGGGAGCAGGGAAACAAATCCAGTTCACCAATAGGAGTCCACTGCTCATGTGGAAGAGTAGGGAATCAAACCCAGTTCTCCAGATTAGAGGCCTCTGCTCTTAATCACTATACCACATTGACTCTTGAAGGAAGGGGGCTGGGAAGGGTTAGCACATTTTTATTTATCTTTTTTTAAATGATCAAAATACCTGGGCCTATTTGTTTCCTATTTGTTTTAAGGCCTATTTCTAACAACAATTTTTGTTCTTAAAAACACATTCCATTTGTTGTCCTAGGGTGGGAATCTCGTGGGCGAAGCTCTCTCCCCAAAACCACACCACTCCTTTTGCTGGAGTGAATCAATTGGCCATAGCCATTTTATTAATCAAGCAGAAGCGTGAGGCCTTGCATGGGTCTTGATCTGATCATGTCTGCATCATGGCGAAGCTCCCGTGTGGGCCAACGTTCAGCACACCAATGGCCGTTGAAGTACACACCAAAACCCAGGGGCCCAGCAGCATCCAAATTAACCTGCAGGGCAGAGTCAGGCGGTAGCCGAGACTGCCACATGGCCACCCCATTGAAGTGTGTTAGGAACTCCACCCACACTGCCAGGTGCTTCATAGCCCTAATGACCCTAATGAGATGATGTGGGGTCCGCACCGCCCTGGTAGCCTGCACTAGCCAGGCGCAGAATGGGCGGCCCGGGGTAACCACCCTGCAGGCGAAGTTCAGGTGGACCAGGACAGTTTGTAACTCTTTCAGGGGGCATTTTCCCTTGGTGCTCATTGCCTCCATGAGGGAGTGGAGCATGGCGACCTTCTCCGGCGGCAGCCTGGAGGTGCCTGCCACTGTGTCCAGGGTGATGCCCAGAAACACGAGCGACGTGGTGGGGCTGTCCATTTTTTCTGGCATTAGGGGGACCCCTAGTTCAGCAGCCATTTCCTGGAAGGCCCGCAACCTGTCCCTACACTCGCTGGGTGCTGCCTGGCCCGTGAATAAGAAGTCGTCCAGGTAGTGATTGATGTGTGGTGAGGAGGCCCGTTCCTTTGCAACCCACTCAAGGAAGGTGCTGAAGGACTCAAATGCCATGCAGGCCATGGAGCACCCCATTGGCATGGCTTTGTCCACGTACCAGCATCCCTTGAATTTAAAGCCCAGGCGGCAGAAATCCTCTGGGTGAATGGGGAGTAGCTGGAAGGCAGACTGGATGTCGCATTTTGCCAGCAGAGCCCCGGGGCCACAGGACTGTATGATGGCCACCACGTGGTCCAGGGACACATATTTCACCGAGGAGAGCTGCAGGTCGATGCCGTCATTCACTGAGGACCTTGGATAGGATAAGACAGATGGTGAATCAGCCTGTACTCACCTGGTGCTTTCTTGGGCACCACTCTCAGGGGAGACACCCTAAGGTTGCAGAAGGGTGGCTTGTAGAATGGGCCAGCAACTTACCCCGCTACCCATTCCTTGGCGATTTTGGCCACGACTACCTTGGGGAGCTCATGGGCCGATTTTAGGCTCCCACTGTCAGTCGCCATCTGGGGCCCTGTGTAAGAAATGCGGAACCATTCCACATTGCCATCTTGGAGGTATTGGGCCACCCGCCTGTCAGGATAACTTGCCAGCCAGGGGAGCATGGCGACCAGGCAGACCGGCGTGCTGACCATGTGTAACCTCAGCTTGTGGGTTCTGTGGGGCAGTACTTGGAATGAGTTGCAACAACA
>NC_059425.1:253976-269375 GCF_021028975.2 Sphaerodactylus townsendi | reverse complement strand
GAGTAAGGAGGAAGGAGGAAGGAGGAAGATGTGATCCTTGTGTATATAAGGAGAAACAGGGTCTGTGAAATTTATCTTGAAAAAAGAATAGTCTCTTCCCTGCTATTTTCTTAAGTCTCCTTGAAGCCTCTGCTACTTTCACAGCTGTAATCAACTGGCTGTTTGAAGTTTTCCAAGGTATGGAGTTTGGTAGTTCTTGTGACTAACCTTTGACCCAAACCCATGGCTGACATCTTTAGAGACATGCCATGGTACGATTCATTTAGGAAACTATGAGAAAAAATATATTTAAATTTGCCTAAGATTTCTTTAGGAAGAAGAGTTGAGTTTTATGCAGTTCCCTCTGTGATTCCTCCTTCTTACCTTAAGTTTTATTTGTTATTTTCATGCTTTTGTATGTGTATTTTAGCTCAGCTTTAATTGTTGTAATGCAAATTTGTTTGGTTTTAAAGTCTTCTTTTTATTACGTACGTTTTTAATTGGGTAGTTGCTTTGGTGGCCCTGATGCAGCCCGAAAGATGAGATACACATTTGGTGAATAAGATGAATAAACCTTGTCAGCCAGCCTACAACTGTTAACAACTTCATCTCATTTGAGTTTTATTTCAGTGGCTTCATCTCATTTGACCCACTACCTCCTCCAGTCATCTGCTCAGACCTTTCACTGCCTCCACAGGTTTTGTTGAAAAGGAGCTTGAATTCTCATCAAAATAAACATGAAGGCTTCAGCACTTTTGTTTTCTGTCCTTGTGTGCCTTCTCCTGGCTACTCAAGGTAAGATGTCTGAACATGAAGGTCAGAATAAACATGTAAGAGAACTGAAAGGGATCATAGCGAAATAAGAACAGTGAAACAGAATCAGTCCAAAATTTCATTCACTTCAGCATTGCCTTTCCAATAGTAACCAGACACGTGCTTGAGGGGAAGCCATGAAAAAGGTTTCAGTGACTACCGACCCTGGTGACTAAAGGGAACCTCTATGTTCAGCAGCAGTAAACCTCTAAATCCCAGTGCCAGGAGGTATCATGGGGGAAGGCCTTGACCTGTATATCCTGTTATTAACCCTCAGAGGAATTGGTTGGCCATTGTGAGGGATGGGATGCTGGACTAGATGAGCCACTGGTCAGATCCATCAGGGTTCCTCTTACGTTCTAATCAGCAAACCTTCTGGGGGGAGGTCATGTTCAAGACCGCATGCCTTGCCCATGCACTTGCAAGCATTCACGTCCTAGCCCCCCCTGGCTACCTAAGGCTGCCCAGCAGCAGCACCGAGAACAATGCTTGGGTGATGCAAGCAGTGGACAAGGCCAGTAGTAGTACTGCCAGCCTTTCTTTTTTCCTTCAGGGCTCTGTGATATATCCAAGCCACCACCATTGATTGCAAAGGAATAGCGGTTTCTGCACTGATAGGCGTTGTTTAACTGGCGCTAAGGACAACCTTGGAAAATGTGATGATGGAACCACCTGTTTACGCAAAAATGTAAGGGCAAAAAAATTTCTCCTGCTATTATATTTTATTTTGATTATTTACTTCATATCACCTTTCTAGCGAGGACTCAAGACAAATTGATTTTTTAAAAATATTTTATTTTTTGCATTTTAAAATATATTAAATTTTACAAACTTTTAAAAGATAGCACAATATATCTAATAAATAATGCAACCCGAAAGTAGGGTTATAGCATTAGAATGTAATGCAATAGGAATAAAATTAGAGAATAATGCCAATCAAATTTTATGTCAGACATGACATGGGATAAACATGCGAGGAATGGTTTGCAAGGTGAAGGGGACAATGAAGTAAAGAAACAGAGACACTTTGTAAATTACAGTCCTGTTCCCTTATAAAGGTGCCTTCCACAAATGCTCTATTACTATTTATCTCCTGATAAGGCATTTTATTTTGCTTTGCACATTCTGCAGAATAGCTCAAGTGTATAGACCTCCGACCTTGGGTGGGAGGCATTCCTAAAGATTGAGAGTCTGGTACTTTGAAATTGGAGTTTAGGAGGCTCCAAGATGCAAGTATGCAGGTCTCTGCCTGGTCCAGGCTTGGGTCTGGCCCTCCACCACTTATGTGCCCTTTGGATCCTGCTGGAGGTCTGGAGCTGCAGGAGGGTTCAAGTTCATTTGAGGGTTCCACAGAACTTGAATGGGAGGCTGCTATGGTATTTTTTAGGATCTAAGTCAACATGAGCCAAGAATAATCCTTGCTGTCATTATCAATCCTAAAAAAACACTCTGGGCTGCAGTTGAGAGGTTTTCCACTCCAGTGCGTGGCATTGGGGATGAATTTCTATGCTGAATGAATAGAAATATTACTGCAGTTTAAGGAAAAGTTTTTGCTTGCCAATATTCAGTCAATAGTGGAAAGTTTGTAAATGGGAGAAGTACCAGCTAGTGGAAACCTCTGATTTTGTGCATGAACACTCAGATACCCAGGACTTAAAATCCCATATCAATGTAGATTAATATATTCATCCCCAGGGATAGTATTTACTTGGGAGAGCCTCTGATAGCCCTCCTTGCTTCTTGAGCACTGGGAGAAAGAGGCCTGGGCCAGAAATGATGTCCTTTGACCTGAGAAGGCACATCCAGCTAAGAATCCTTAAAGTGCCATGAGCACATCAAGTGATACTCTGGCTGTTCTCAAAACTCCATGCTAAGAACCTTCTTCAGGGGACAGCAAGGTGTCACCCAACACTTTTATGTCACATCCAGGTGCCATGTGGATTATTGTGATGGCCGCTATTACACCCTTAGAGGGTGGGCTCTTCTCAACCCCTCCTTCCTTTTTTCCTGCTGCTGCATGGTGTGTGGTTACACACACACAACTCCCTATTATGCTGTATTTATGCCTTAGCTGGGTTTTGACTTGTTTGTTATTAATTTTAAGTTTTATAATTTTATTGTATTATCTCAGGTTTTGCTGCTAATTTTACCAGGCCTCTAAAGTGGAAGTACAAACATTTTCTAAATAAACAAATAGTAACAAGAACAACTTTTGTAGGGCAGAGTTTTCAGTCACATTTAACCGAGTTTTATGCTTACACTTATTTCGGAAATCCAAATCTGAAGCATAGGAAATACATAAATGTGGAGAGGAGCAAATGTAGTAAACATAACATTGGGATAGATTCTGCATCATTCTGGAAACTATATGTTGTCCTTTATCTTTGATCATCTTATATTTCCTTCATTCAGTTTATATGATCACTCTCTCTTTTTTTTTTCCTAGACGTTTTTCTTATCTAACAAATACTTTAACCATGTCTAAACTGATGATGGAAAATGCACCCATCATCAGGCATGTACCTTCAAACAAACTGATTCTGTCGTAATTACCCTGGGCTTTGTATTCTCAACTTCAAATAATCACATGAGCATTTGAATCTGCATTGGTAAACGTGTATGTTTCTAATTGTTTGAATAAAAGAGTAGGCATCTGACATCTCTGTGGTTTAGTTGATTTATGGTGTGTAATAGTCACCGTAAGTTAGTCTTTCTATAATATTGCATCATAGCTTTTCTTTAATTAACATTTCTGTATGAAAAAAAATTGGAATTTAGCACATTTTGGACCATTAGTCATTGCTGATGCTCCATGTTTTGATAAATCACAGGATGTTACTTACATTATTTATTTATGTATTTATTTATTGGATTTCATAGACCACCTCATCCCTGAGGGCTCCTAGGCAGTTTACAGCAACTACATCCATAATCAATAGTGCAAAACAATTAAAACCCTTGGAAATTCAGTAGCAGTACCAATCTCTAAACAGAGACAGCTTAAAATCCTAAGGTGGAGGCCAGTGCAAAGATGAAAAAAATTTGTCAAAGAGATGGTGAAGTATGGCAGGGGCCTCTAGAGAGGCAGCCAATTTGCTGCCAGACTCTCCAAGAGCCCAGTGGAACAACTCAGTTTTACTGGCCCTGGGAACCTCCTGTGTCCTGCAGGGGCCCAAACAGCTGGTGGAGAGTGTTCCACCAGGCAGGCAGTGGTGTACCTACAGGGAATTTGAGCCCTGGGCAAAACCACAGGTTTGATCCCCCCCCCCGTGGGTGGCCACCCTCTCCCACAGTGACTAAACAAAGAGTTTTTTTCCACTAGATTAGTTTCAAAGTCACCATCATTTATAGGAACATTACTAACTCTCAGATCTGAACACAGCAATGCGCCATGCCACGCAGCAGAAATGATCTTTTGAAAACATTTTCCAAGTAGCAAAATGTTTTGTCCCAGCTATGAAAACACTTTATGGTGTTGTATCCAGTCCCCAATTGGGAAACAGCATCACTTTCAATGTCATTTAAACATTGGCTGGACGCACACTGGATTTGGTCTTTGGGTCCAGGTTGATGTGGTACGTGTCCTCTGTTACTAAAGTGCCATGGTCCGATCACTATGCCCTGAAGAAGGTTCGGTTGACCTGCGTGCCAACCCTGTCTACAGAAGCGTGGTTTATGCCAGCCAGCGGGAATAATGGATCAATTGGTTTCCTGAATGCTCTGCGGGACCCTGAACCCTGGCACTCGATGATGGGCGGGTGGAGGCTAGATTCAGGCTTTCGATGTCATCCGAGGTGATTACTCCCGGCATCCTCGTTGCGTGTTCAGCTTATCCATGGTATGCGAGCTCGCAGCCATATAAAGCCGGAGCTTAGATGACTAGAGCAAATGTGGAGGGAGGTCTGCAGCGACAAAGCTCTTGTGAACATCTTATGGGGCGTTTATGAAGGCCTATGAGATGGCTGACGAAGAAGGGGACAAAGAGAGCTTACTTTTTCCTCTTCTCTACGCATCCGTAGCTCGCCAACAATTGTTCTGCATTATCCAATCTTGTCCTCATTAAGTAGGGGCTCCAAACGCATCCCAATTGGCTCTTGGCTGTAGGGCTTTCGCAGGCTTTTTTTAGGGATAAAGTCACATTGCCGCCAGCAACTACTGCCACTCTTACTGGTGGCGAATTTGGAGGCTCGTGGCCGTCTTCAGGTCATTATTTGGACCAGTTTCCCTGCCAGCTGGGAGCCCGATGTTGACAGTCCCTAGCACAACATTAGATCTACTACCATGTCCTCTGGATCCGTGCCCCTCATGGCTGATTAAAACCATTGAGATTTATTACCTATTGAATCATTAACTGCTCAGCAGGCAATGAGTGTTTCCTGGTGGGTTTTAACCTATACCTCAACCAACCAGCAACCAGCTCCAAACAGTGCCATGGGAGCCGCAGGGGTGGAGAGGCCGTCACTTCATCAACAGAATGAGCTGGGTGTCATCAGCATATTGGTGACAACTCAGTCCAAAAGCTCTGCACCCAGCTGAGCAAGGGTGTCACATGTAGATATTAAATAAGAGCGATAACAAGGGCCCCTAAGGTACCCGCACTGAAGCTGCACCTTTGGGAGGCCTGGCCTCTCAGATCAACCTGCTGACCCCTGTCACAGAGTAGGAGGTAATCCACTGAAGGACAGCCCCGCACTCGAAGAAGCCAGGCGATGGCTCAAAAGACTATGGTCAACTACATCAAATGCTGCAGTAAGATCAAGCAATACTAGCAGTGCCGATGCACATGGAGCATATCTGTGATAGCAACGAGGACGGTCTCCATTCCATGCCCAGCATGGAAGCTGGACTGGAAGGGATCGAGCGCAGATGTCTCCTGCAGAAAGCCCTGAAGCTGCTCCAACCCCACTCTCTCAATTACCTTCCCCAGAAAGATGATCTTTTCAAGAGTGGGCGGACCACCGCCTCCTTCAACCCACATTATATCTCTAAGTGCAAGCTCTGATAATGTGGAACCAAACAGGAACATTGTCATGATCCACATGTTTTTAGCAGTTCTTCACATATTACATATCTATGGCCTCTCTTTTGTCACATTGATGTTATGAAATGTTGCATAAATGCTCATGTTTGGAGATGTTTCACAGACATCCTATTAGAAATCCGTACAACAGCCCTCCAACTTAGGCTAATATTTCTGTCCCAGATTGCAGGTTCATGACTGAGGCTGAGAGAGGCTACCTTAGCAGAAGTTGACAAGAAGTTAGAGTAGGAGTAAGGTAGAAGTGAGCATACTTAACAGGGACAGCCAGTTCTGAAGTGTCCAATCAGGTTTTATTATGAGAGAGATTCAGTTTTGCACACACAAACACAGTGAGTTCCACATTGGTATAATCTCTGGGGAACATTTCTCTTTCCTTTATGATGTGGTGCATATGCCACATTTTTGCCCTATACTGATCTCACAGAGATGATGTGCCAAGTGACCATAAAGACAGAAAATGCAAGTTACCCAGTGGACTTAAAAGATGAAAATTTGGGAATCACAAAAGCATACTGAATCTGTCTGATATTCAGTTCACATGAATTTTGATCCCCAGTTTATGAATTTCCTCTATAGATATATTGTCCCTTGAACCAAGCACAGATGGATCATTTAAATGATGGGGATCAATTATTATTGGCACCCAGGTCTTCAGCATGATGGAAATCAATTATTATTGGCACCCAGGTCTTCAGCATGAAGTTGGTGTCTACTCAAAGTGATACTACAGTGTGCCAGTGATGCCAATCATGCCAATAACTTATTGCTCCTGACTGCTCCATGCCAATAACTTATTGCTCTTTTTGACTGAGGTATTACAGGTATTATAGAAGGCTAACATAACAGAATTTGGTGTGATTGGCATGACTGGCACATTGTATTATACCTTTTGAGTAGACACTGGCTTCATGTTGAAGACATGGGTGCCAATTATGATTGATTTCAGTCATTTAAATTGTTTGTTTGTACTTTTAGTCAGGTAGCAAATATATTGAATTATCACTTTTGACCACTGAGGAAGGGCAGTGGGTCAAAATATGTCTGATTGTAGGTCATAAAATGTGACACAGGTTCTCTTTGTCTCAAGTCATTGTGATTTTATACACATAAGGAGGACTATCATAGACCATCTACTATAATGTGATGATTTTAATTTAAATAAATGCATATGTATTTTTTTTTTGCATTTTGCAAAGGCCACCCTAATTTAGTGGCCTTTATTTATTCTTGATCTTTTGGGCAGCATTTAAAGGCAAGAAGCCCAAGATGGCAATGCTGTTCTGAGATAGTTTCATACGTATGTACGTAAGAAGGGAGGAAGAGTTAGACAGAACATGTATAAGGACAAAGAGAGTGTGTCAGACTCCGGTCCAAAATAAAGAAACTGTAGCTGCAAGTTGTATATTTTATTAGGAAACCAAGAGTAACAATCAATAGATAACGATGGGGACAATATTTGCTTGCCTCTAGTCCAGTGGTTCTCAACCTGGGGGTTGGGACCCCTTTGGAGGTCGAACGACCCTTTCTCACGGGTCACCTAAGACTCTCTGCATCAGTGTTCTCCATCTGTAACAATGGATAAATGTTAGGGTTGGGGGTCACCACAACATGAGGAACTGTATTAAAGGGTGGCAGCATTAGTAAGGTTGAGAACCACTGCTCTAGTCTTCTGACAATTCACCTGTCCTCCAAGAATCCTCAAAAATAATGGATAGAGTCTCAGAAATTACATTGATGAGTTTCTTTAGTATCCTTGGATACAATTCATCTCGTCCTGAGGACCTTGTTTAAAGAAAGTAGGTGTTTTTGTATTACCTCTAAGCTAATCCTTGGCTGCAATTCCCTTCCTTCATCATGTCTTCCATTTTTGACATTTCCTTTGTAAGAGAAGACTGAGGAAAAGTAAGTATTGAACAGTTCTTCCCTCTCATCATCACCTATTACATTGTACTTTTTTATCGATGCAACGGGCCTACCACTTCCTTGTTCTTTTTCTAACTTTGAACATAACAAAAGAATCTCTTTTTGTTGCTTAGCATCTCTTACTAGCCTAAATTCATACTTAATGTTACTTTTTCTAACACTTTCTCCACAAGCAGGGATATTTGTTTACATTTATCCTTGGTTGTAAAGCTGTCCTAAATGAGTCTTTTTTCTCAAATCATTTTTTTCTCCAGGAGGCAGCCTCTGTCTCCTGGAGAAATGGTTGATTTAATGACTTTCATATCCCACGTTCTTTTGTAGACTTGCTGATGCTTTTTACTTTCCTGAGTAGCCAAATCATAAGCTTAATGAAGCCTGTCTTTTAAGTCTCTTACATATAGTAAGAGCCCTTTGGGGATAGGGCTGTCTATTTAATAATATTAATAATAATAATAATAATAGGAGTAAAGTACCATCTCTAGTTTAAAATTTTATGTATTTTAACTAATTTATATTTATATTTATGATGTTTTAAATTTTTATGTTGTTGGAAACCGCCCTTTGGGGATAGGGCTGTCTATTAAATAATAATAATAATAATAATAATAATAATAATAATAATAATAATAATAATAATAATAATAGTCTTGATATGTTACCTCATTTCCCTCCTTTAATTTCACCCCAAAATACAAATCAATAGATATAATGATTGTCATCCAAACATTAAAAAATCAGGAGATTCTCCAGTAGTATCATTTTTTGTACAATTAAACATGAACTAATGGTTTTATGTACTTTCTCCAATTAGATTTCTTATTTACCTCTAATGTGCCCAACATGTCTAAAAAGGTACAGACTGCACTACTTGCATTTCTTCTCATCTGACCTTTTAACATTTCAAAAGCAAGGATTTTCTACAGTCTTACTCCAGATGATAACTCTGCTTGGGAACACAGTGTTAGTTGGTACAAATAGCAATTTGAGGAGATTATAGAAACAGTTCCAAGTGGCATCCACTTCATCTGATGAAGCTACATTCATTGAGTATCATCTTACATACAACAGTTGAGACAAGTTTTATTTCCTGTATACCATTATATAGAATATGATACTCAATGAATGTAGCTTGGCAGACTAAGCTGGTTTCACCTAAAGATCAGCATGCATGAAAAATCAGATGCCACTGTGGCAATACAATGCTTTCTTATGTAGCCATTTTACAGTTCAAAAAAGAAGGCAAGATTAGACATGCCCAAGCAAGTTTACAGACTAGTCAGAAAAACTATGTATTTTGATTGACTACAAATCCAGAAGCTCTTTAGTTGGTATTAGCAGTTATAATACAAGGCCAGTCTGTCCCCACACAAAACTGCAATACATTTAGGCTTGTAAAGCACAATCTGTACTCATTCGGCAAATATCAATTCAAACATCTTGAACTTAGCTGCATGAAGGGACAGGAACAATTATGAGCCCAGTGTCTACTCAGACATCTCAAACCTCATTGAACTTTCACTGAACATCTGCAGAGGACTACAATAAAAACAAGTCAGACTGAAGGCTCTTCTCAGTTACTCCATCTACAACCATATTTTAAATTGGGGAATCAAGTTAAAGGAGCTGTTGTCTCTGTTAGGGACACTGAGGGAGGATAATCATGACATAAGAACATAAGAAAGAGCCTGCTGGATCAGACCAGAGTCCATCTAGTCCAGCACTCTACTACTCGCAGTGGTCCGCCAGATGCCTTTGAGAGCTCACATGCAGGATGTGAAAGCAATGGCCTTCTGCTGCTGCTGCTCCCGAGTACCTGGTCTGCTAAGGCATTTGCAATCTTAGATCAAGGAGGATCAAGATTGGTAGCCATAGAACGAGTTGTCCTCCATAAATCTTTCCAAGTCCCTCTTAAAGCTATCCAGGTTAGTGGCCATCACCACCTCCTGTGGCAGCATATTCCAAATACCAAACACATGTTGTGTGAAGAAATGTTTCCTTTTATTAGTCCTAATTCTTACCCCCAAGCATTTTCAGTGTATGCCCCGTTTCTAGTATTGTGAGAAAGAGAAAAATTTCTCTCTGTCAACATTTTCTACCCCATGCATAATTTTATAGTCTTCAATCATATCCCCCCCTCAAACGTCTCCTCTCCAAACTAAAGAGTCCCAAATGTTGCAACCTCTCCTCATAAGGATGGTGCTCCAGTCCATCAATCATCTTTGTTGCCCTTCTCTGCACTTCGATATCCTTTTTGAGATGTGGCGACCAGAACTGAACACAGTACTCCAAGTGCGGTCGCACC
Source organism: Sphaerodactylus townsendi (assembly GCF_021028975.2). Taxonomy (NCBI): domain Eukaryota; kingdom Metazoa; phylum Chordata; class Lepidosauria; order Squamata; family Sphaerodactylidae; genus Sphaerodactylus; species Sphaerodactylus townsendi. The sequence continues at coordinate 259,317 of NC_059425.1, read as the reverse complement.
ACTGCTTTATATAAGGGCATGAAAATCTTTGCATTTTTATTATCAATTCCTTTCCTAATTATCCCCAGCATAGAGTTTGCCTTTTTCACAGCTGCCATGCATTGATTTGACATTCCCACAGAACTATCGACTAAGACGCTGAAATCCCTTTCCTGATCTGTGACTGGGTAGCATTGACCCCTGTAGCGTGTATGTGAAGTTTGGATTTTTTTGCCCCTATGTGCATCACTTTACATTTTGCTACATTGAACTGCATTTGCCATTTCCTAGCCCACTCACCTAATTTATAAAGGTCTGCCTGGAGCTCTTTGCAATCCTTTGCGGTTCTCAGCACCCTACATAATTTGGTATCATCCATAAACTTGGCCACCATGCTACCCACCCAGTGGCGTAACTAGGCAAACTGGAGCCCTGGGCAAAACCTGAGTTTGATGCCCCCCCAGGTGCGTGCCCAATGCAATGCGCACCCCCCCTTGTAGCTACACCCAGTGGCGTATCTAGGCAAACTAGAGTTTAGCGCCCCCCATGGGCAGCCACCCTCCCCCACTGTGACCAAGCAATGATTTTTTACAACAGGTTGTTTCGAAGTCACCATCACATTATAGAACATGCCCCAAGTCACAAATCTGAGCACAGCAATAAGCCATGCCACACAGCAAAAATAATTTTTGAAAACATTTTCAAAATGCTTTCAAAATGTTTTATTACTGCTATAAAAACATTTTATGGTGTTGTATCCAGTACCCCCAATTGGGGGAAACAGCATCACTTTCACTGTACCAAAGTGAGAATCTGGGCTCCCCTAGTTTAAACAAGTGATGCTGGAATCCACCCCCAAACATCACATTTTCAATGGTGCTTAGTCTATTTCCAGATTCCTCCTTTTAAATCCACCTTAAAGGGAGAATCTGGGGTTCCCAGTTTAAACAACATTGGAAGTGATGCTATTTTGGGGTTGATTCTCCCCCACCCTGAAACAGCATCACTTGCAATGTTTAAACTGGGGACCTCAGATTCTCCCTTTAAATCCATGCCAAAGGGGGTGGATTTAAAAGGAGAATCTGGGGGCTTTTGGGAGGTGCCTGCTGTCAGGCATGCAATTGTTAAGCTAGCAGCACCAAACTTTCAGGGTATCTTTAGGAGACTTCCCTAATGATACCACCCAGGTTTGGTGAAGTTTGGTTCAGGGGGTCCAAAGTTATGGACCTTCAAAGGTGTAGCCCCCATCTTTTGTTAGCTTCCATTGGAAACAATGGATGATGGGGCACCCCCTTTGGGAGTCCATAGCTTTGGACTCTCTGGACCAAACTTCACAAAACCTGGGTGGTATCAGTAAAAGATTCTCCTGATGATACCTCCCAGGTTTGGTGAAGTTTGGTTCAGGGGGTCCAAAGTTATTGACCCTCAAAGGTGTAGCCTCATCTCCTATTAGCTCCCATTGGAAACAATGGGGGATGGGGCACCCCCTTTGGGAGTCCATAACTTTGGACTCCCTGAACCAAACATCACCAAACCTGGGTGATAGCATCAGGAGAGTCTCCCAAAATATCCCTGGAATTTTGGTGCCGCTAGCCTAAAAACTGCTCCCTCTGCAGGCCAAAAATGGAAAAACACTGAAAATACAAAAAATCCCACAAACAAACCTGCGCCCCCCACAGGGCTGCGCCCAGGGCAACTGCCCACTTTGCCCAATGGGAGGAAGGCCTCTGTACCCACCTCTACTTCCAGGTCATTTCTGAATAGGTTAAAAGGCACTGATCCCAAAATAGATCCTTGTTGGACACCACTCGCTACATCTCTCCATTGTGAGAACTTCCCATTTAAACTCACCTTTTGCTTCCTGTTTCTCAGCCACTTTTAATCCATAGGAGGACTTCCCCTTTTATTCCTTGATTGCTGAATTTTCTCAATAGTCTCTAGTGAGGAACTTTGTCAAAAGCTTTTTGGAAATCCAAATAGACATTATCCACATGCCTTTTTACACCCTCAAAAAAGTCTAGTAAGTTTGTAAGACAGGACTTGCCTCTGCAAAAGCCATGCTGACTGTTCCTCAGCAGGTCTGCTTTTCTATATGTTTTATAATTTTAGATAGATTCTACTAATTTACAAGGAACAGATGTCAAACTGACTGGCCTGTAATTTCCTGGGTCCCCCCTAGATCCTTTCTTTTAAAGAAAGTAGGTGTTTTTGTTTTACCTCTAAGCTAATCTTAGGCTGCAATTCCCTTCATCATGTCTTCCATTTTTGACATTTCCTTTGTAAGAGAAGACTGAGGAAAAGTAAGAATTGAACCATTCTTCCCTCTCATCATCACCTATTACATTGTACTTTCCTATCCATGTAACGGGCCTACCACTTCCTTGTTCTTTTTATAACTTTGAACGTAACAAAAGAACCTCTTTTTGTTGCTTAGCATCTCTTACTAGCCTAAACTCATACATAATCTTTCTTTTCTAACACTCTCTCTACAAGCATGATTATTTGTTTACATTTATCCTTGGTTGCAAAGCTCTGCTGTTTCCTAAATGAGTCTTTTCCCTCAAATCATTGAAAAGCTTTAAAAAGCTTTATTTCTCCAAGCTTTAAAAAGCTGTTGATGGAGCCACCCTGGCTTCATTAGGCTCCTCCCATTTTTCCATCCCATTGGAATAATTTGTGATTGTGTCTTCAATATTTCACATTTAAGAAACTCCCACCCCTTTTGAGCTGCCCTCTCATTAAGTATTTCTTATCACAGGATTCCATACAACGTAACTTCAAGTTTGTTAACATTTGCTTTCCTAAAGTCCTGCATATATGTGTTTCAATTTACAGTTTTCCCCTTCTCCAAGATCCTAAATTCCATAATTACATGGTTATTTCTACCCACTACTTTCACCCCATTAATGAGTTTTCCTGTGAGAGAAAATTCAGAGCAAAATGGTAGATCCCTTCATTTCCCTCTGTACATTTTGTAAAATGAAACTGTCAGCAAGATAAATTGCGGCCAGATGTGCAGATCCTTCCTAAGTGGCTAACCGCAGGACACGTTCTGGATTAAATTGGGCCACAGTTCTTTATTAATGCTGAAGCTGGGCGAGCAAGAGGAGTGCATCTTATCAGCCGGACAGCACCACAGCTGACCCGGCAACAACTGTTGGCCTCGTGCACAGTGGAAGGACTCACCCTTGCTAGAAAGCTCAGGAGGTAACTGCTTGCAGTATAAGAAAAAAACCACTCCGACAGTAGAGCCTGGCCTGGCTGCTTTGTGAAGGCTTGAACCTGTAACGTCCAATTCCACTGATAGATCGCATCCCACCACATATCGGCCGTGTGGGAAGTGGAGCGACGGAATTCCTCATCATAATCGATGGCTGCTGCATCCCCGGCAATGGACCTGGCTTCCAGGACATTGTCCAGGTGCTCCCAAAGTTGCCAAGCCTGTAAGAAGAAGGTGGCTGATAGCATGGACGCGTAAGCTCAGTACCCATTCAGCCAGATGCGCTGGCTGATGGCCCCCCATGCCCGCTGGTTGGCAAGCCACCGCGGCTGGGCCTGCAGGCGGACCCGACTGGCCAGAGTCCTCCGGTGACGAGGAGGCCCAATCCCTGCCATGCAACTGCACTGCTCCCATCCCTGGTACTCGACTCTCAGTAGGAGGACACCGTGCCCCCTCTGCAGGGTAGCAGGGTGAAAGTGGGGAAGGCCTGCAGCCCAGCTTGGCCGGCCGTGGGCAGTGGCACCCCGCCTCCGCCGGCAAGGAGCTCACCCTGCCGGCAGTGGGGCGAGCAGGGGAAAGGCCCGCAGCCTGACCAGGCTGGCCGCGGGCGGTGCGCTCAACTTGACAGGCAGCGGGGGGAGCAGGAAAGGCCCTGCAGCTCGACCTGGCTGGCCATGGGCAGGAGCAGGCCCGCCCTGCCAGCAGCGGAGCAGGTGAGGGCCAGGCTGCCAAGGAGACGCTCCCCACCCTGGATAACACTGGAAAGGGCAGGCGGCCCAAACCAGGGGAATAGGACCAGGCACCTGCTGCATGCAAGCCAGGTGCTCTGGGAAAAGACTTACAAGCTCCGGAGATGGGTCCAAACCCAGGATCTCCCCAATTCCCTTCATCTATTCCAAACTTTTCTCCTCAATATTGCTTATGTTCTAGGACTGTATGTGTGTTCTGCCGCTTTGATTATTCTGTGCTTCTCTGTCTATTATTTTCCTTTAATAGTTTTGTTAAACTTACCTTGCACTTCTGCAGATTTCTTGCAAAAGCTGACTTCGGTATACATAGGCAACAAAGATTAAGAGTTTGCCCACCTTTTGCTATGCCAAGAGTCTGCTCTCGCTAATTCCCCAACTCTAAAAGAGACAGACTCCCACCAATTCAGGTAAATGGGGTACAAATTCAATAAAATTAAAATTAACAAAATAGGGCAGTGGCCCACCAAAAACTTACCTTGCAAAGTAAATGGCCAGTCTGCCCCTTTTACACACACAAAACTGCCATATGATTAAGCTGGTAAAGTGCAATCTGTACTCATTCTGCAGATATCAATTCAAACTTAGCTGCTTGGAGGGAGAGGAACAATTACCCCTAATGTGCCCAACATGTCTAAAAGGGTACAGACTGTGCTACTTGCATTTCTTCTCATCTGACCTTGTAACATTTCAAAAGCAAGGATTTTCTACAGTCTTATACCAGATGATAACTCTCCTTGGGAACACAGTGTTTGGGGGTACAAACAGCAATTTGAGGAGATTATAGAAACCGTGGCAGTTCCAAGTGGCAGCCACTTCATATGATGAAACTCCATTAATTGAATATCATCTTAAATACAAGAAGTTTGATTTCCTGTAGACCATTATATACAAGATGATACTCAATGAATGTAGCTTGGCAGACTAAACTGGTTTCACCTAAAGATCCGCATGCATGAACAATCAGTTGCCCTTTGGTTTAAATTTTGCAGCACTGTGGCAATGCAATGCTTTCTTACGTAGCCATTTTACAGCTCAAAAGGCAGCCAAGATTAGACATGCCCAAGCGAGTTTACAGACTAGTCAGAAAAACTATGTATTTTGATTGACTACAAATCCAGAAGCTGTTTATTAGCAGTTCTAGTACATGGCCAGTCTGTCCCCACACAAAACTGCAATACATTTAGGCTCGTAACGCACAATCTGTACCCTTTGGGCAAATATCAATTCAAACATCTTGAACTTAGCTGCATGAAAGGACAGGAGCAATTATGAGCCCAGTGTCTACTCAGACATCTCAAACCTCATTGAACTCTCACTGAACATCTGCAGAGGGCTATAATAAAAACACATCAGACTGAGGGCTCCCCTCAGTAATTTTGTCTAATCTACAACC
>NC_059425.1:209950-253890 GCF_021028975.2 Sphaerodactylus townsendi | reverse complement strand
CCTTACTGGGTCAACCCATTCTGGGCCAACCCATTCTGGGCATAGGGGTTACACATGCACACCATGGCCCCACCTGGGGCAGCCTCATTTTGCAGAGGCAGCTAGCTGACACCCACCCACCCCCTTGGGCCCCAGGGTTGGTGATGGGCCGGGAATTGCAAAAGGGCTGGGTCTACTTGCCCATCTGGCAAGCATTCCATAGGTGGAGGCCATGACACTGTTCACAGGCATGGTCATATTTGTACTTTGTGCGGGTGCACTTCTCCTGATTATATTCCCAGCATACCAGCTGCCCCCACCCATCCTTGGCCCCGCCTGCCCATGGTCCGCAAGCCTGGCCTGGCTGCTTTGTGAAGGCTTGAACCTGTAACGTCCAATTGCGCTGATCGATCGCATCCCACCAGATATCGGCCGAGTGGGAAGCGGAGCGACGGAATTCCTCATCATAATCGATGGCTGCTGTGTCCCCGGCAATGGCCCTGGCTTACAGGACATTGTCCAGGTACTCACAAAGTTGCCAAGCCTGTAAGGGGAAGGTGACTGATAGCATGGACGCGTAAGCTCAGTACCCATTCAGCCAGCTGACTGATAGCATGGACGCGTAAGCTCAGTACCCATTCAGCTGGTGCTCCTTGGTGGCCTCCCTGATGGCCCCCCATGCCCGCTCGTTGGCAAGCCACTGCGACTGGGCCAGCGGGCCTGCAGGCAAACCCGACTGGCCTGAGTCCTCCAGTGATGGGGAGGCCCTGGCCCTGCCATGCAACTGCACTGCTCCCATCCCTGGTACTCGAGTCTCTCAGTAGGGGGGCAGCGCGCCCCCTCCGCAGGTAGCAGGGTGAAGGTGGGGAAGGCCTGCAGCCCAGCTTGGCAAGCCATGGCCGGTGGCACCCCGCCTCTGCCAGCAGGGAGCTCACCCTGCCGGCAGTGAGGCGAGCAGGGGAAAGGCCCGCAGCTTGACCAGGCTGGCCGTGGGCGGTGCACTTGTCCCGAGAGGCAGCGGGGCGAGCAGGAAAGGCCCTGCGGCTCGACCTGGCTGACTATGGGCAAGAGCAGGCCCGCCCCACCAGCAGCAGGGCAGGGGAGGGGCCAGGCTGCCAAGGAGACACTCCCCACCCTGGATAACACTGGAAGGGGCAGGCAGCCCAAACCGGGGGAATAGGACCAGGCACCTGCTGCATGCAAGCCAGGTGCTCTGGGAAAAGACTTACAAGCTCCGGAGATGGGTCCAAACCCAGGATCTCCCCAATTCCCTTCATCTATTCCAAACTTTTCTCCTCAACGTTGCTTATGTTCTAGGACTGTGTGTGTGTTCTGCCGCAATCTGTACTCATTCTGCAGATATCAATTCAAACTTAGCTGCTTGGAGGGAGAGGAACAATTACCTCTAATGTGCCCAACATGTCTAAAAGGGTACAGACTGTGCTACTTGCATTTCTTCTCATCTAACCTTGTAACACTTCAAAAGCAAGGATTTTCTACAGTCTTATACCAGATGATAACTCTCCTTGGAAACACAGTGTTTGGTGGTACAAATAGCAATTTGAGGAGATTATAGAAACAGTGGCAGTTCCAAGTGGCAGCCACTTCATATGATGAAGCTCCATTAATTGAATATCATCTTAAATACAAGAAGTTTGATTTCCTGTATACCATTATATACAAGATGATACTCAATGAATGTAGCTTGGCAGACTAAACTGGTTTCACCTAAAGATCCGCATGCATGAACAATCAGTTGCCATTTGGTTTAAATTTTGCAGCACTGTGGCAATGCAATGCTTTCTTACGTAGCCATTTTACAGCTCAAAAGGCAGCCAAGATTAGACATGCCCAAGCGAGTTGAGAGACAAGTCAGAAAAACAATGTATTTTGATTGACTACAAATCCAGAAGCTGTTTATTAGCAGTTCTAGTACATGGCCAGTCTGTCCCCACACAAAACTGCAATACATTTAGGCTCGTAACGCACAATCTGTCCCCTTTTGGCAAATATCAATTCAAACATCTCGAACTTAGCTGCATGAAAGGACAGGAACAATTATGAGCCCAGTGTCTACTCAGACATCTCAAACCTCATTGAACTCTCACTGAACATCTGCAGAGGGCTATAATAAAAACACATCAGACTGAGGGCTCCCCTCAGTAATTTTGTCTAATCTACAACCATATTTAAAATTGGGGGATCAAGTTAAAGGAGCTGTCCCTCTTAGAGACACTTTGAGGGAGGTTAATCATGACAATAGGAACGAAAAAGCTGGGGGGGGGGAGAGAGAGAGAGAGAGAGAGAGAGAATGGTGCCAACAGAAAACCCCCACTGCAAAGAACAGTTTGAGAATGGATTGCTTCTCAACTGTGGGGTAAGTAGAGCATTTGTAAATGGCCACTCTTGGCAGCTCTCTCCCCCAGGAGGGTTCAGCAAGAGTGAAGAGATGAGGAAGGAGGAAGGAGGAAGATGTGATCCTTGTGTATATAAGGAGAAACAGGGTCTGTGAAATTTATCTTGAAAAAAGAACAGGCTCTTCCTTGCTATTTTCTTAAGTCTCCTTGAAGCCTCTGCTACTTTCACAGCTGTAATCAACTGGCTGTTTGAAGTTTTCCAAGGTATGGAGTTTGGTAGTTCTTGTGACTAACCTTTGACCCAAACCCATGGCTGACATCTTTAGAGACATGCCATGGTACGATTCATTTAGGAAACTATGAGAAAAAATATATTTAAATTTGCCTAAGATTTCTTTAGGAAGAAGAGTTGAGTTGTATGCAGTTCCCTCTGTGATTCCTCCTTCTTACCTTACGTTTTATTTGGTCTGTTCATGCTTTTGTATGTGTATTTTAGCTTGATTTTAACTGTTGTAATGCAAATTTGCTTGGTTTTAAAGTCTTCTTTTTATTACGTACGTTTTTAATTGGGTAGTTGCTTTGGTGGCCCTGATGAAGCCTGAAAGATGAGATACACATTTTGTGAATAAGATGAATAAACCTTGTCAGTCAGCCTACAACTGTTAACAACTTCATCTCATTTGAGTTTTATTTCAGTGGCTTCATCTCATTTGACCCACTACCTCCTCCAGTCATCTGCTCAGACCTTTCACTGCCTCCACAGGTTTTGTTGAAAAGGAGCTTGAATTCTCATCAAAATAAACATGAAGGCTTCGGCACTTCTGCCTTCTGTCCTTGTGTACCTTCTACTGGCTACTCAAGGTAAGATGTCTGAACAAGAAATGAAAGTCAGAATAAACATGTAAGAGAACTGAAAGGGATCATAGTGAAATAAGAACAGTGAAACAGAATCAGTCCAAAATTTCATTCAGTTCAGCATTGCCTTTCCAATAGTAACCAGACAAGCGCTTGAGGGGAAGCCATGAAAAAGGTCTCAGTGGCTACCGACCCTGGTGACTAAAGAGAACCTCCATGTTCAGGAGCAGTAAACCTCTAAATCCCAGTGCCAGGAGGAATCCTGGGGGGAAGGCCTTGACCTGTATATCCTGTTGTTAACCCTCCAGAGGAATTGGTTGGCCATTGTGAGGGATGGGATGCTGGACTAGATGAGCCACTGGTCAGATCCATCAGGGTTCCTCTTACGTTCTTATACCAGCAAACCTTCTGGGGGGAGGTCATGTTCCAGGGCCACTGCATGCCTTTGCCTTGCCCATGCACTTGCAAGCATTCTACGTCCTGCGCCCCTGGCTACCTAGGCTGCCCAGCAGCAGCACCAGGGAACAATGCTTGGGTGATGCAAGCAGTGGACCTTAAGGCCACAGTAGTAGTACTGCCAGCCTTTCTTTTTCCTTCCAGGGCTCTGTGATATATCAACCACCATTGATTGCAAAAGGAATAGCGGTTTCTGCACTGATAGGCGTTGTTTAACTGGCGCTAAGGACAACCTTGGAAAATGTGATGATGGAACCACCTGTTGCAAAATGTGAGGCAAAACATTTCTCCTGCTATTATATTTTATTTTGATTATTTACTTCACTTATATATCACCTTTCTAGCGAGGACTCAAGGCAAATTGCTTTTTTAAAAAATAGTTTATTTTTGCATTTTTAAAATATGATAAATTTTACAAACTTTTTAAAAAAGATAGCACAATATATCTAATAAATAATGCAGCCGAGTAGGGTTATAGCATTAGAATGTAATGCAATAGGAATAAAATTAGAGAATAATGCCAATCAAATTTTTATGTCAGACATGACATAGGATAAGCATGCCGGAAATGGTTTGCAAAGGTGGGGGACAATGAAGTAAAAGCAAGAAGAGACACTTTGTAAATTACAGTCCTGTTCCCTTATAAAGGTGCCTTCCTGAAATGCTCTATTATACTATTTATCTCCTGATAAAAAGGCATTTTATTTCTGCTTTGCACATTCTGCAGAATAGCTCAAGTGTATGAGCCTCCGACCTTGGGTAGGGCATTTCCTAAAGGTGAGAGTCACAGTACTTTGAAGTGGAGTTTAGGAGGCTCCAAGATGCCAAGTATGCAGGTCTCTGCCTGGTCCAGGCTTCGGTCTGGCCCTCCACCACTTTATGTGCCCTTTGGATCCTGCTGGAGAGTCTGGAGCTGCAGGAGGGGTTCAAGTTCATTTGAGGGTTCCTGGCCTGGGAACTTGAATGGGAGGCTGCTATGGTATTTTTAAGGATCTAAGTCAACATGAGCCAAGAATAATCCTTGCTGTGCGTATCAATCCTAAAAAACACTCTGGGCTGCAGTTAAGGAGTTTTCCACTCAGTGCGTGGCATTGGGGGATGAATTTCTATGCTGAATGAATAAATATTACTGCAGTTTACAAGGAAAAGTTTTTTGCTTGCCAATAATATTCAGTCAATAATTGGAAAGTTTTGTAAATAGAATACCAGCTAGTGGAAACCTCTGATTTTGTGCATGAACACTCAGATACCCAGGACTTAAAATCCATATCAATGTAGATTAATATATTCATCAGGGATAGTATTTGCCTGCTTATAGCAGGAGGCCTCACAGTGGCCTCCTTGCTTCTTTGAGCACTGGGAGAAAGAGGCCTGGGCCAGAAATGATGTCCTTTGACCTGAGAAGGCACATCCAGCTGAAATCCTTAAAGTGCCATGAGCACATCAGGCGATGCTCTGGCTGTTCTCAAAAACTCCATGCTAAGAACCTTCTTCAGGGACAGCAAGGGTGTCACCCAGCACTTTTATGTCACATCCAGATTGCCATGTGGATGTGTGATGGCCGCTGTTACACCCATAGGGGTGACTCTTCTCCAACCCCTCCTTCCTTTTTCCTGCTGCTGCATGTGTGTGGTTGCACACACAACTCCTATTTATGCTGTATTTATGCCTTGGCTGGGTTTTTGACTTGTTTGTTATTAATTTTAAGTTTTTATAATTTTATTGTATTATCTCAGGTTTTTTGCTGCTAATTTTACCAGGCCTCTAAAGAGGAAGTACAAACATTTTCTAAATAAACAAATAGTAACAAGAACAACTTTTGTAGGGCAGAGTTTTCAGTCACATTTAACCGAGTTTTATGCTTACACTTATTTCTGAAATCCAAATCTGAAACGCAAGGAAGCCACATAAATGTGGAGAGGAGCAAATGTAGTAAACATAACATTAAAGGATAGATTCTGCATCATTCTGGAAAGCTATATGTTGTCCTTTATCTTTGATCATCTTACTGTTTCCTTCATTCAGTTTATATGATCACTCTCTCTTTTTTTTCTAGACGTTTTCTTATCTAACAAATACTTTAACCATGTCTAAACTGATGATGGAAAATGTACCCATCAGGCATGTACCGCCAAGCAAACTGATTCTGTCGTAATTGCCTGGGCTTTGTATTCTCAACTTCAAATAATCACATGAGCATTTGAATCTGCATTGGTGAAACGTGTATGTTTCTAATTGTTTGAATAAAGAGTAGGCATCTGACATCTGTGGTTTAGTTGATTTATGGTGTGTAATAGTCACCGTAAGGTGGTCTTTTCTGCTAATATTGCATCATAGCTTTTTCTTTAATTAACATTTCTGTATGAAAAAAATTGGAATTTAGCACATTTTGGACCATTAGTCATTGCTGATGCTCCATGTTTTGATAAATCACAGGATGTTACTTACATTATTTATTTATGTATTTATTTATTGGATTTCATAGACCACCTCATCCCTGAAGGGCTCTAGGCAGTTTACAGCAACTACATCCATAATCAATAATTAAAAAACAATTAAAACCCTTAAAATTCAGTAGCAGCGTACCAATCTCTAAACAGAGACAGCTTAAAATCCTAAGGTCGGGAGGGGGCGGCAGTGCCAAAAGATGAAAAAGGCATTGTCAAAGATGGTGAAATATGGCAGGGGCCTCACAAGGGGGCAGCCAATTTGCTGCCAGACTCTCCAAAGGCCCAGTGGAACAACTCAGTTTTACTGGCCCTGCGGAACTCACCAATGTCCTGCAGGGCCCAAACAGCTGGTGGGAGAGTGTTCCACCAGGCAGGCAGTGGTGTACCTAGGCAAATTTGAGCCCTGGGCAAAACCTGAGTTTGATCCCCCCCCCATGGGTGGCCACCCTCTCCCACAGTGACTAAACAAAGTTTTTTTCCACTAGGTCGTTTCAAAGTCACCATCACATTATAGAACATGCCCCAACTCTCAGATCTGAACACAGCAATGGGCCATGCCACACAGCAGAAATATTTTTTGAAAACATTTTCAAAATGCTTTCAAAATGTTTTATTACAGCTATGAAAACACTTTATGGTGTTGTATCCAGTCCCCCCAATTGGGGGAAACAGCATCACTTTCAATGTCATTTAAACATTGGCTGGACACACACTGGATTTGGTCTTTGGGTCAGGAGTTGATGTGGTCGTGTCCTCTGTTACTAAAGTGCCATGGTCCGATCACTATGCCCTGAAGGTTCAGGTTGACCTGCCGTGCCAACCCTGTCTAGGCGACGGGCGGATTTATGCCCGCCCGCGGAGACTAATGGATCCAATTGGTTTCCTGAATGCTCTGCGGGATCCTGAACCCACAAGCACCCTCGATGGGCAGGTGGAAGACTGGAATTCCAGGCTTTCCGATGTCATCGAGGTGATTGCTCCCCGGCATCCTCTACGTTGCCGTGTTCAGCTTGCTCCATGGTATACCGAGGAGCTACGCCATATGAAACGGGAGCTTAGATGACTAGAGCAAATGTGGAGGAGGTCTCGCGACAAAGCTGCGCGAACATCTTATAGGACGTTTATGAAGGCCTATGAGATGGCGACGAAGGGGACAAAGAGAGCTTACTTTTCCTCTTCTCTCGCATCCGCTAGCTCTCGCCCAGCCCAATTGTTCTGCATTATCCAATCTTTGTCCTCATTAAATGAGGGCTCCAAACATCCCCAATTGGCTCTTGGCTGTGAGGCTTTCATGAGCTTTTTTGCGGATAAAGTCACATTGCTCCGCCACGACCTTCCTGCCACTCTTGCTACAATTAGCGAACTGGAGGCTCCGTGGCCGTCTTCAGGTCATTATTTGGACCAGTTTTCCCTGCTCGCTGAGGCCGATGTTGACAGGGTCCTAGCTGCTGTTAGATCTACTACCTGTCCTCTGGATCCGTGCCCCTCATGGCTGATTAAAACCTGCCGTGAGGAGTTACGGCCCCACCTGTTGAAGATCATTAACTGCTCCCTTGAGCAAGGAGTGTTTCCTGGTGGGTTTTAACCTGCTCTGCCTCAACCAACCAGCAACCAACTCCAAACAGTGCTGTAGAGCCACAGGGGCGGAGGCCGCCCCCCCTCCATCAACAGAATGAGCTGGGTGTCATCAGCATATTGGTGACAACCCAGCCCAAAGCTCTGCACCAGCTGAGCAAGGGGTCGCATGTAGATATTAAATAAGAGCGGGGATAACAAGGCCCCCTGGGGTACCCCACACTGAAGTAGGCACCTTTGGGAGGCCTGGTCCCCGCACCACACCTGTTGACCCCTGTCACGGAGAAATGAGGCAAACCACTGAAGTACAGTGCCCCGCACCCCGGAAGCAGTCAGGCGGTGGGTCAAATGATCATGGTCAACCACATCAAACGCTGCAGTAAGATCAAGCAATACTAGCAGCGCCAATCCGCCTTGGTCAAGCTACACATGGAGCATATCCATAATAGCAACGAGGATGGTCTCCATCCCATGCCCAGCATGGAAGCTGGACTGGAAGGGATCGAGCTCCGATGTCTCCTGCAGAAAGCCGTGAAGCTGCTCCAGCACAACTCTCTCAATTACCTTCCCCAGAAACAAAAGATTCGAGATGAGGCAATAATTGGCCAGATCACAGGATCTAAAGATGGTCTTTTCAAGAGTGGGTGGACCACCACCAACTTCAACCCACGTTATATCTCTAAGCGCAAGCTCTGATAATGTGGAACCAAACAGGAACATTGTCATGATCCACATGTTTTTAGCAGCTCTTCACATATGACATATCTATGGCCTCACTTTTCTCACATTGATGTTATGAAATGTTGCATAAATGCTCATGTTTGGAGATGTTTCACAGACATCCTATTAGAAATCTGTACAACAGCCCTCCAACTTAGGTTAATATTTCTGCCCCAGATTGCAGGTTCGTGACTGAGGCTACCTTAGCAGAAGTTGACAAGAAGGTAGAGTAGGAGTGGGGTAGAAGTGAACATACTTCACAGGGACAGCCAGTTCTGAAGTGTCCAATCAGGTTTTGTTATGAGAGAGATTCAATTTTGCACACACAAACACAGTGAGTTCCACATTGGTATAATCTCTGGGGAACATTTCTCGTTCCTTTATGATGTGGTGCATTTGCCACATTTTTGCCCTATACTGATCTCACAGAGATGATGGGCCATGTGACCATAAAGACAGAAAATACAAGTTACCCAGTGGACTTAAAAGATGAACATTTGGGAATCACAAAAGCATACTGAATCTGTCTGATATTCAGTTTACATGAATTTTCATCCCCAGTTCATAAATTTCTTGTATTGTCCCTTGAACCAAAGCCTTCAACATCAGTGGGGTCAGACATGTTTAGATTTTTTCTTACACTTTGTTTCTGCGTAACCTCATTAGATTTTTTAATTTGATGGGCAGCATTTAAAGGGGAGATTAACAAACTTAACCCTACCCCAAAAGCATTGTGTACCAAAAAATCACGAATAGATAAAGGCCAATAGATTAAAAACTGCTGCAATTTAATCTGACATGAGTTGTTCTTAAGGAACTCATGACAGCTCTTAGTAATTAAAACCATTCTTTCTAAACTCTCAAGGACAGACTTAAGATTTGTTCTAAAACTCTTCCAAGTATAGATGTCAAGCTGGCGTGTTGGTATTTACTTTGATCCTCCATTTCCCTTTTCTTAACGATGGGGACAGTGTTTGCTTACCTCTAGTCTTCTGGCAATTCACCTATCCTCCAAGAATCCTCAAAAATAATGGACAAAGTCTCAGAAATTACATTGATGAGTTTCTTTAGTATCCCTGGATACAATTCATCTCGTCTTGAGGACCTAGTTTCATTTAAAGAAAATAGGTGTTTTTGTATTACCTCTAAGCTAATCCTTGGCTGCAATTCCCTTCCTTCATCATGTCTTCCTTTTTTGACATTTCCTTTGTAAGAGAAGACTGAGGAAAAGTAAGAATTGAACAGTTCTTCCCTCTCATCATCACCTATTACATTGTACTTTCCCATCCATGCAACGGGCCTACCATTTCCTTGTTCTTTTTCTAACTTGGAACATAACAAAAGAACCTCTTTTTGTTGCTTAGCATCTCTTACTAGCCTAAATTCATACTTAATGTTATCTTTTCTAACACTCTCTCTACAAGCAGGGTTATTTGTTTACATTTATCCTTGGTTGTAAATTTCCTAAATGAGTCTTTTTTAATTTCTCAAATCATTAAAAAGCTTTATTTCTCTGAGGCCCCTTCCGCACACGCAAAATAATGCATTTTCAAACCACTTTTACAACTGTTTGCAAGTGGATTTTGCTATTCTGCACAGCTTCAAAGAGCACTGAAAGCAGTTTGAAAGTGCATTATTCTGCATGTGCGGAATGAGCCAAAGCTTTAAAAAGCTGTTTATGGAGCCACCCTAGCTTCATTAGACTCCTTCCATTTTCCATCTTATTGGAATAATTTGTGATTGTGTCTTCAATATTTCACTTTTAAGAAACTCCCACCCCTTTTGAACTGCCCTCTCATTAAGTGTTTGTCCTGCCCCCGGGGCGGGGTCCCTTCTGGGACCCCTGTTGCCAACCAACCTTCCCCTGCCCGGATGCTGGAACTACCAGCCTCACTCTTGTTGTCCGGGGAGTGAACTAAGTGGGACAGCCGCTTGAGCCACAGCTTGTGCTAGCTGCCCACAGCTGACCCAGGGATTACATAAGAAACTAGGAGGGGAGGGGAGAGTAGGGGTGAGCCCTGCCAGCCTGAGGACTGCTGGCTTCTCCTTCCCTCCCAGTTCCTGCCCCCTCTGCCAGGCCACCAACTCTCCTTCTTTCCAAGACCTTCCTCCCTAACGTCCTCTCTCCTTCCCTTCGCCTTCCCCACTGTCCTCCTCCTCGTCCCTTCATATTTTCTCCCTCTCCTTCCCACACGCGTGCACACACCCTCCTTCCCTCCTTCTCGCCTTCTCTCTCCCCCATTGTGTCCAGGTTCCTCCCTTTTATCCCCTATGTAACCACCCTCCGGCCTGAAAACCCCGCCCCCACACTCAGCCCGACCGGGCTCAGCTGGCTGGGCTCGTCCGGCCCGGCCTTTCTGGTGCGCCGCTCCCCGCCACCGGGACCTTCGCCCACCTCGCCGGCTGGGAAGACAGCTGGCGAGGGAGCAGGGAGTCGCTCTGCCCCTTCGTCGCCCTGGTAACCGGTCTCGGGGCGCTCCCATCCCTTGCCGGCGCAGTGACGGGACTCCCCCCGTCATGGCGCCCCGTGTCGGGGAGGATGCGCCCGATGGCTGCAGGCAGGGGCGCAAGTCCGGGGAGGGGGTGGGGGCTTCCCCGCTCCCGGACAGTGTTTCTTATCACAGGATTCCATACAACATAACGTCAAGTTTGTTAACATTTGCTTTCCTAAAGTCCTGCATATATGTGTGTCTATTTACAGCTTTCCCCTTCTCCAAGACCATAAATTCCATAATTACATGATCACTACTACCAAGGGTACCCACTACTTTCACCCCATTAACAAGTTTTTCCTGTTAGAGAGAATTCAGAGCAAAATAGTAGATCCCTTCATTTCCCTCTGTACATTCTGTAAAATGAAACTGTCAGCAAGATAAATTATGAATTTATTAGACCTTTCATTTTTAGCAGAGGTAAACTTTCAACAGATATCTGGGTAACTAAAATCTCCCATGACCACTGTGGTTCTGTACCTTTCAGAACTTTGCAAATCTGGCCGTTTAGGAGTGCTCCCCTCATCAAAGTCCATTGCCTAGTCAAAGGCTTTAATGACTGGACTCAACTGACAGTTGTGGGTTTTGTGGGCTGATATGGGGTAGTGGCCACTGTATGGTAGTTTTTGCTCCTTTCACCTGCATCAATGGCTGGTATCTTTAGAGGCATGTCATGGTAAGACGTGTTTCCCTCCATGGCACAGAGTGGAGGGATTGTATGGTGAGGTATATGTTCTGTCCACCCCACAGGGTGGCCGGATTGGGAGCTTATAATAATCTAACAAGGTCCCAGCCTGGTAACCTTGCTTCCCTACAACTGCATGAGTTCTGTAGCGCTTCTGTTTCTTTCAGTTTCCACTCCCTTTTCTGGGTCATTCCAAAAATACACTGAACTTATAGGGGTTACATTCTCCCCCATTAAAAATTCTGTCATCTCGACAGTATTTACAATTTAACCATTGAAATTATTGAACAACCACATATTACAGTGGGAGCGCTGACTCTGATTAACCCCACTGAAAAGTTTAGAACATAATCAGATGACTTAGTACGCAGGGTTCTAACTCTTCGAGGTCTAGAGGTTAGGTTATTGATTTCCCCAGAGATCCCTGTACTGGGAGGAAAACCACATTTGGTGAATCTTGACAGCACAACATTGTCTTTCCTGTGCCTTTTCTTATAAAGGATTTCTGACTGCAAAGAAAACCTCTATCAGAAAGGGAGCTTGGGAGTGAATTCCCTTTGTCCTGGGATTTGGAGTCCTGAAAGGGAGTTAGATGTGGATGTGAAATCTTCTTCCTACTAAGTTCCACATGAGCCAACTTTTTTGTCTAATATCCTACCACTAATAGGGATTCTTTGGACTCCGTCAAATTGCCTCGTCATGTTCTCAGAGTAGGAAATAAATCCCACATGGTCTCTCAACATATTCCAGTGTAAAAGTTTGAACAATAACTTTGCCATCTTCTGATTGCACTCTGTATAAAGGAAGGTTTTCATAGGGCTGCTCCCAGAACTATATGCACAACAGATTCCCATCAGCTCCAGCTAATTTTTTTGCATTCCCTCTAGGTTACGTACTAACACTCCCGCCGTTTCTGCACAGTGGCAGGAAACAGCTCTCCACTGGCATAATTTATGCCAGTGGACACATGAGACCGTTCACATGGTCTTGTACAGGCAACGTCAAGGCTGCTGTGACCTGCAGAGGTGGCTCCACATGGAGGTGCCTGTGGGTCATCCCATTCACCTACATCTCCTCCCTATGCACCTCTGATAGCTGGAGGGACATGCCCACACTGCCCTTCGACCTCTGGGGGTTGGAGGGCAGCATGGGCCTGTCCCTCCAGCTGTCCAGAGCAGAGCAGGGAGGAGAGGTAGGTGAATAGGAAACTGGAGGGGCCAAAAGCAGTGCCCTCACACCGGTGCACTCCGTACTATGCCAGCAGGAAGATGGTGCTTTTGAAAAACCTTGCTCAGGGAGCGAGTTTCAAAAGTGGCATCTTCATGCTGCTTGTGGGGGCAAGCACACAGTGCTGCTGCGATGCAGCAATGCCAGCTGTGCAAACAGCGCCCCAGGGATGGTGTTGTTACCATTCCTAGGATGCTGTTTTCCACCCATGTGGAAACAGCCTCTGTCTCCTGGAGACATAGTTGATTTAATGACTTTTATATCCCACCTTCTTTTGTTGGCTTGCTGCTGCTTTTCACTTTTCCGAGTAGCCATATCATAAGCTTAATGAAGCCTGCCTTTTAAGTCTCTTACATATTTTTGGCCCTTTCTGCATGGGCAGAAAGCAACGACTTTAGCCCAGTAAAACACTGTTTTGGCGGGGACTCTTCGCATAGTCGCCGCTGCCAAATTGATGCAGTGGCACTCTGTTCCCGCCAAAACTGTGTTTTCAGAACTCGCTTGGGGAGCGAGTTTTTCTGCAAATGCCGGCTTCATCCGCTGCCATGCAAACGGCAGCGGGTGGAAGCCAGCATGTTCCCCTCCCTGGCCCCAAATGCCTCCTTACCTCCTGCTGGCAGCCATCACTCTGAGGTGCCCAGGGGACACAGCCCCTGGCCTCCATCAATGTAGCCGTTGCTCTGACCATGGGGGTATGTCCCCTGGCCTCCTCAGAGCAACAGCAGAGCGGCGGCTGCCAGCAGAAGACCAGGGGGTCTGTGCGGCTGTGCGGAGCCTGCTCCAACAGCTGTGCAAATGGCCCCAGAGCCTGCATCGGTATGATTAATGCTGATGCAGGCTCTCTCCCTTGGCTGTGCGGAAACAGCCTTTGATAAGTTACCTCATTTCTTCCCTTTAATTTTAACCCAAAATACAAATCAATAGGTTTAATGGTTGTCATCCAACCATTAAAAGTTAAGATGATTCTCCAGTAGTATCATTTTTGGTACAATTATAAGCATGAACTAATGGTTTTATGTACTTTCTCCAATTAGATTTCTTATTTACCTCTAATGTGCCCAACATGTCTAACAGGGTAGACTGTGCTACTTGCATTTCTTCTAATATGACCTTTTAACATTTCAAAAGCAAGGATTTTCTACAGTCTTACACCAGATGATAACTCTGCTTGGAAACACAGTGTTAGCTGGTACAAATAGCAATTTGAAGAGATTATAGAAACAGGTCCAAGCAGCAGCCACTTCATCTGATGAAGCTACATTCATTGAGTATCATCTTATATACAACAGTTGAGACAAGTTTTATTTCCTGTATACCATTATATAGAAGATGATACTCAATGAATGTAGCTTGGCAGACTAAGCTGGTTTCACCTAAAGATCAGTATGCATAAAAAATCAGATGCCACTGTGGCAATGCAATGCTTTCTTACGTAGCCATTTTACAGCTCAAAAAGCAGCCAAGATTAGACATGCCCAAGCAAGTTTACAGACTAGTCAGAAAAACAATGTATTTTGATTGACTACAAATTCAGAAGCTCTTTAGTTGGTATTAGCAGTTATAATACATGGCCAGTCTGTCCCCACACAAAACTGCAATACATTTAGGCTTGTAAAGCACAATCTGTACTCATTCGGCAAATATCAATTCAAACATCTTGAACTTAGCTGCATGAAGGGACAGGAACAATTATGAGCCCAGTGTCTACTCAGACATCTCAAAACTCACTGAACTCTCACTGAACATCTGCAGAGGACTATAATAAAAACAACCATATTTTAAATTGGGGAATCAAGTTAAAGGAGCTGTTGTCTCTGTTAGGGACACTTTGAGGGAGGATTATCATGACATAAGAACATAAGAAAGTGTTTGTTGGATCAGACCAGAGTCCATCTAATCCAGCACTCTGCTACTCGCAGTGGCCCACCAGATGCCTTTGGGAGCTCACATGCAGGATGTGAAAGCAATGACCTACTGCTGCTGCTGCTCCCGAACACCTGGTCTACTAAGGCATTTGCAATCTCAGATCAAGGAGGATCAAGATTGGTAGCCATAGATCGACTTCTCCTCCATAATCCTGTCCAAGTCCCTCTTAAAGCTATCCAGGTTGGTGGCCATCACCACCACCTGTGGCAACATATTCCAAACACCAAACAAATGTTGTGTGAAGAAATGTTTCCTTTTATTAGTCCTAATTCTTCCCCCCAGCATTTTCAATGTATGCCCCCTGGTTCTAGTATGTATGTATGTATGTATGTATGTATGTATGTATGTATTTATTTATTTATTTATTTATGAGAATTTATTTATAGCATACCTTTTGTTACTTTGTCATCTAAGGGGCCTACTGCTTCCCTTGCTGGCTTCCTACTTTTGATGTATTTGAAGAGCTGTTTGTTTCTGGTCTTGATGTTCGCAGCCATGCGTTCCTCATAATCCTTTTTTTGGCTCCCTTACAGCTAACTTGCTTTTGCCACCATTTGTGTTCCTTCTTGTATTCTTCATCAGACTTCCATTTTCAAAAATACATCTTCTTTTTTCTGATAGTTTCCACAACCTTCCTTGTTAGGCTCGGTGGCTTTTTTTTTGGACTGAGTTCGGCCATTCCTAACCTGTGGAACACAATGGGAACAAAAAAAAGCAGGGGTAGGGAGAGAATGATGGCAACAGAAAAAAACCATTGCAAAGAAAAGTTTGAGAATCAATTGCTTCTCAACCATGGGGTCAGTAGAGCATTTGTAAATGACCACTCTTGGCAGCTCTCTTCTGGGAAGGTTCAGCAAGAGTGAAGAGATGAGGAAGGAGGAAGATATGAACTTTGCGTATATAAGGAGAAACAGGGTCTGTGAAATTTATCTTGAAAAAAGAACAGACTCTTCCTTGCTGCTTTCCCTTAAGTTTCCTTGAAGCCTCTGCTACCAAATTAAGGATTGTCCCCAGTCTGGCAGAAGCATGCCAGTACTGTCTTTGAGAAATCATCTTTGAGCTCTTCAAGCAAGAACTAACAGCAGCTAGTTGTGTGAGTGACATTTGTGGGTAACGAAAATTTCAGTAGCTTTCTTCTGTCCTTTACAACTCATTCCCATGAAATTTTAGATGGGTGGATGCAGATTCCATTACAGACACAACAACTGAATAGGAATATTTATATACTTTCTATTTTTTAAAAGTCATGTTTTTCCCAGTGCTGTTTAAAATATATTTTCACTAATGAGTGTTAAGCAACATTTAAAATTTATGTGTACTGCCGAAGGCTTTCACAGCTATAATCAACTGGCCAGAATAAGGTCAGAATAAACATGTAAGAGAACTGAACGGGCTCATATTTATTTATTTATTTATTTATTTATTTATTTATTTATTTATTTATTTAGTTAGTTAGTTAGTTAGTTAGTTAGTTAGTTAGTTAGTTAGTTAGTTATTAAATTTGTATGGCGAAAAAAGAAAAGTGAAACAGAATCAGTCCAAAATTTCATTCACTTCAGCACTGCCTTTCCAATAGTAACTAGACAAGTGCTTGAGGGGAAGCCATGAAAAAGGTCTCAGTGGCTACCGACCCTGGTGACTAAAGAGAACTTCCATGTTCAGCAGCAGTAAATCTCTAAATCCCAGTGCCAGGAGGCATCATGAGGGGAAGGTCTTGGCCTCTATACCCTGTTGCTAATCCTCCAGAGGAACTGGTTGGCCATTGTGAGGGATGGGATGCTGGACTAGATGAGCCGCTGGTCAGATCCATCAGGGTTCCTCTTACGTTCTTATGTGAGCAAACCTTCTTGGGGGAGGTCATGTTCCAGGGCCACTGCATGTCTTTGCCTTGCCCACGCACTTGCAAGCATTCTACGTTCTGCGCTCCTGGCTACCTAGGCTGTCCAGCACCACCAGGGAACAACGCTTGGATGATGCAAGCAGTGGTCCTTAGAGCCACAGTAGTGGCACTGCCAGCCTTTCTTTTTCCTCCCAGGACTCTGTTATGTAACAACCACCAATGAATGCAAAAAGTATGGAGCTTACTGCACTACAGAGCCTTGTGATTATGTTCGGCATATCCTTGGACGGTGTGATGATGGAAGCACATGTTGCAAATTGTAAGACAAATTTCCCCTTTTATTTCATTTTCTTTATTTACTTCATTTATATATTACCTTTCTTGCTAGAACTTGAGGTATATTACTTTTTTAAAAAAACAGTGTAATATAGCTAATAAAGAAATCAATTGGATATGTTTACATGGTTAGAATATAATGCAATAAAAATAAAATTAGAGAATTAGAGAATAATGGCAATAATTTTTTTGTCTCAGACATGACATAGCATAAGCATGCAGTAAATGGTTTGCAAAGGTTGAGGACAATGAAGTAAAAGCAAGAAGAGACACTTCATACATTGCAATCCTGTTCCCTTATAAATGCACCTTCCAGAAATGCTCCATTGAACCATACTTTTAACCCGGGACTTTAAACCCAGCACTCTGGGACTTTTTCGGAGATCTGCAAATGGACCTGGCCTGTGTCACCGAAACCTGGGTGCATGAGGGTGAGACCGTCGCCTAGCACACCGGGGGACGGCCTTCTGCGGCTGCTGGAGGTGGTGGCCTACTGGGCGTTGAGGTTCCCCAGGCTTATTGTCCTGGGTGATTTCAATGTCCATGTCAACACCGCCTTCATGTATGGCAGCTGCCCAGACCTGGTGTCATCCACGGCGACACTAAGGCCTCTCCTTAATAAACTCTGGTCCCACTCATTGAGTAGCCCGGGTCACTGCAGCTGGATCTGGTCTTTGGGTGCGAGGGGTTAATCTGAGTCATTATCACCTCTCTGCTGACAGAGTGCCATGGTCCAACCACTATGTTCTTCCTCTGGAAGCTCGCGGCTGGACACGCCGCACTACCTACCCTGGCTCTAGAAGGCTGACGTGGGCTGATTTATGCCCACCCACGGAGACTTATGGATCCAATTGGTTTCCTGAATGCTCTGCGGGACCCTGAACCCGCCAGCACACTCGATGAGCAGGTGGAGGATTGGAATTCCCGCCTTTCCAATGCCATCGAGACTGTTGCTCCCCGGCGCCCTCTGCGCCCCCACTCACGGCAAGCTCCGTGGTATACAGAGGAGCTGCGCCTTATGAAACAGGTGCTCAGATGTCTAGAGCGAGTGTGGAGGAAATCTCGTGACAAAGCTGCACGAGCATCCTATAGGATGTTTATGAAAGCCTATGAGATGGCGACGAAGGAGGCGAAGAGAGCCTTCTTCTCCTCCTCTCTCGCATCTGCTAGGTCTCGCCCGGCACAATTATTGCGGATAATTCGATCTCTGACCTCTTTATCAGAGGACTCTACAAATTGTCAATTGGCTATTTGCTGTGAGGCATTTATGAGCTTTTTTGCAGATAAAGTCGCGTCGCTCCACCAGGACCTTCCTGCCATTTTAACTACAATTAGCGAACTGGAGGCTCCCTTGCCGTCTTCTGGCCCTTGTTTTGCCCAGTTTTCCCTGCTCTCCTAAGCCGCTGTGGACAGGGCCTTGGCTGCTGTTAGACCTACTACCTGCCCTCTGGATCTGTGCCCTTCCTGGCTGATTAAAACATGCCGGGAGGAGATACAACCCCATCTGTTGAAGATCATCAATGACTCCCTTGAGCAAGGAGCCTTTCCAGATGGGTTGAAGGAGGCAGTGGTCCACCCACTCTTGAAAAGACCATCGTTAGATCCTGGAGATCTGGCCAATTACCGCCCCGTCTCGAACCTTTTGTTTCTGGGGAAGGTAATTGAGAGAGTGGTGTTGGAGCAGCTTCAGGGCTTCCTGGATGACACATCGGCTTTTTTGATCCCTTTCTGAGTCTGGCTTCCGTTAGCACTGGGCATGGAGACGTGAGACAGTTCCCGTCGCTGTCACAGACACACTCCGTATGCAACTTGACCGAGGCGGATCGGCGCTGCTGGTGTTGTTTGATCTCACCGCAGCGTTTGATGTGGTTGACCATGATCTTTTGGCCCACCGCCTGGCTGCCTCCGGGGTCCGGGGCACTGTCCTTCAATGGATTGTCTCGTTCCTCCGGGGGCGGAGTCAGCAAGTGTGGTGCGGGGACCATGCTTCCCGTAGGTGCCCGCTTCATTACGGTGTGCCTCAGGGGGCATTGTTGTCCCCATTGTTATTTAACATCTACATGCGACCCCTTGCTCAGTTGGTACGGAGCTTTGGGCTGATCTGTCATCAGTATGCTGATGACACTCAGCTCATTCTTTTGATGGAGTGGGGAACTGTCATCGCCCCTGCAGCTCTACAGCATTGGCTGGAGGTGGTCGCTGGTTGGTTACAACAGAGCAGGTTAAAACTCAATCCATCGAAGACGGAGATCCTCTGGCTTGGTCGGGGGGGAGAGGTTGGGGATTTCCAGCCACCGGTGTGGGAGGGGGCCATATTGGCACCGGCCTCCTCCATCCGCAGCCTGGGGGTCCACTTGGATTCGTCTCTTTCAATGGAGACCCAGGTGGCCCATATAACCCGGGTTGCATTTTTCCACCTTCGACAGGCCCGATGGCTTCCTCTCTAACGCTGACCTAGCCACTGTGATCCATGCAACGGTCACCTACAGGCTAGACTATTGTAACTCGCTCTACGCAGGCCTTCCCTTGCTTTTGATCCAGAAATTGAAACTGGTTCAACATGCGGTGGCTCACCTGCTCACAGGAGGCGCTTTTCGAGAACATATTCAACCTGTGTTGCGCCACCTGCATTGGTTGCCAGTTGAATTCTGAATCATTTTCAAGGTTTAGGTGTTGACCTTCAAGGCCTTACATGGCCTGGGACCCTCGTACCTTCGGGACCGCATTACCCCATATGTCCCAGCCCAACCTCCGCACTCAGCAGAGGCCAATTTACTGGAGGTCCCTGGCCCCTTGATGACGCAGCTGGCCTCCACTTGGGCCAGGGCCTTTACGGCTCTGGCACCGGCCTGGTGGAACACTCTACCATCTACCGTCCGGGCCCTGCAGGACCTTGGAGAATTCCGCAGGGCCTGTAAGACCGAGTTGTTCCACCGGGCCTTTGGAGAGACCAGCCGCTGAGGGTGCCCCAGCCCCCTCCCCCTTTGCTCCATATGGGTCCCTAATGCCATCGGGACCCATTATTCTTATTCTTTTTCGGGAGGGTTGTGTAAGGGTTAGGATATAACTGTTTTAGGATATAACTGTATGTATGATTTTATATGATGTTTTATACTGTACACCGCCCTGAGCCCCTCGGAGATAGGGCAGTATATTAAATAATAATAATAACAACAACAACAACAACAATAACCCCTTTATAAAAAAGAGGCTTTATTTCTGCTTTGAACATTCTGAAGAATGGCCTCGAGTAGGCCATTCCTTAAGTTGGAAGCCACAGTACTTTGAACTGGAGTGTAGGAGGCTGCCAAGTATGCAGTTCTCTGCCTGGTCCAGGCTTAGATCTGGCCCTCCTCCACTTTATCTGCCTATGGATCCTGCTGGAGAGTCTGGAGCTGCAGGAGGAGGACAAGTTCACTTGAGGGTTCCTGGCCTGCTGGGGCCAGGGAACAGAAATGGGAGCCTGCTGTTGGAGCAATGGCATCCAAAGCCCCATGTCTTCTCCATATAGAAAATAAGGTATTTTCAAGGCATGAGCCAAGAATAATCCCTGCTGTGTGTTTCAAACCTAAAAACACTCTGGGATGGGGTAAAGATTTTTCCATTCAGTACCTGGCATCAGTGGCGTAACCCCCCCCCAGGTGGCACGCATGCACGAGGTGCAACGCTTGTGGCCCCGTCCCTCTTGTAGCTAGGCTCAGTGATGTATCTAGGCAAACTGGAGTTTGGCACCCCCCCATGGGTTGCCACCCTCCCCCACCATGACCAAACAATGATTTTTACACCAGGTCATTTCAAAGTCACCATCACATTATAGAACATGCCCCAACTCACAAATCTGAACACAGCAATAGTTGCCAAGTGTCACACAGCAGAAATAATTTTTTGAAAACATTTTCAAAATGCTTTTCAAAATGTTTTATTACTGCTAAGAAAACATTGTTACATGGTGTTGCATCCAGTCTTTGGACCCCCTGGACCAAATTGGACCAATTGGGGGAAATAGCATTACTTTCAATGTTATTTAAACTGGGAACCCCAGATTCTCCCTTTCAGGTGGTTTTAAAAGGAGAATCTGGGCTCCCTAGTTTAAACAAGTGATGATGGAATCTACCCCCAAACAGCATCATTTTCAATGATGTTTAAACTAAGGAGCCCAGATTCTCCTTTTAAATCCACCTTAAAGGGAGAATCTGGGGTTCCCAGTTTAAACAACATTGAAAGTGATGCTATTTTGGGGTTGATTCTCCCCCACCTCGAAACAGCATCACTTTCAATGTTTAAGCTGCCAAAGGGGAGGGGATTTAAAAGGAAAATCTGGGAAAATTTTGGGGGTGCCTACTGTCAGGGGTGCAATTGTTAAGCTAGCCACACCAAACTTTCAGGGTATCTTTAGGAGACTCTCCTAATGATTCCACCCAGGTTTGGTGAAGTTTGGTTCAGGGGTCCCAAAGTTATTGACCCTCAAACATGGAGCCCCCGTCTCCTATTAGCTTTCCTTGGAAACAATGGGGGATGGGGCACCCCCATTGGGAGTCCATAACTTTGGACTCCTTGAACCAAACCTCACCAAACCTAGGTGATAGCATCAGGAGAGTCTCCCAAAACATCCTAGAAATGTTGGTGCTGCTAGCCCAGGGGTAGGGAACCTGCGGCTCTCCAGATGTTCAGGAACTACAATTCCCATCAGCCTCTGTCAGCATGGCCAATTGGCCATGCTGGTAGGGGCTGATGGGAATTGTAGTTCCTGAACATCTGGAGAGCCGCAGGTTCCCTACCCCTGTGCTAGCCTAAAAACTGTGCCCCCTGCAGGCCAAAAATGGAAAACCCACTAAAATACCAAAAAACCCACAAATGAACCCTGCATTTTTGGGGCCCGCCACAAGGGGCGCCCTGGGCAACTGCCCACTTTGCCCAATGGGCATTACGCCCCTGCCTGGCATTAGGGGGATTGATTTCTGTGCTGAATAAATAAATATTGCTGCATTTGACAAGATAAAGGTTTTGTGCTTGCCAGTAATATTCAGTCAATAATTGGAAAGTGTTGTGAATAGAATACCAGTTAGTGAAACCCTCTGATTTTGTGCATGAATACTCAGGTACCCAGGACTTAAAATCCAGATCAATGTAGATTAATAAATTCATCAGGGATATCATTTGCCTGCTTATAGCAGGAGGCCTCACAGTGGTCTTCTTGCTTCTTTGAGCTCTGGGAGAAAAAGGTTTGGGCGAGAAATGATGTCCTTTGACCTGAGAAGGCACATCCAGCTGAAATCCTGCAAGTGCCATAAGCACATCAGGCGATGTTCTGGCTGTTCTCAAAAACTCCATGCTAAGAACCTTCTTCAGGGACAGCAAGGGTGTCATCGAGCACATTTATGTCACATCCAGATTGCCATGTGGATGTGTGATGGCTGCTTTTATACCCATAGGGGTGACTCTTCTCCAACCACTCGTTCTTTTTTCCTGCTGCTGCATGTGTGTGCTCACACTAACTAAATCATAACAACCTATTTACACACTTCGTTTATCTTGGCGTGCCCCTTGGCTGAGTTTTGTACGTTATTAATTTTAAGTTTTTATAATTTTATTGCATTATCTCACTTTTTGAGCTGCTTTTACCAGGTCTCCAAAGAGGAAGCATAAACATTTTTCCAAATGAATAAATAAGAACAAGAACAACCTTTCTCGTGCAGAGTTTTCAGTCACATTTAACCTAGTTTTATGCTTGTACTTCTTTCTGAAATCCAAATCTGAAACCCAAGGAAGTCACATAAATTTGGAGAGGAGCAAATGTAGTAAACATAACCTTAAAGGAGAGATTCTACATCATTCTGAAAAACTATATGTTGTATTATCTCTGATCATCTTACTGTTTTCTTCCTTCTGTTTATATGATCTGTCTCCCTCTAGGTTCCACTTTTTAGCCAAAATTTGAACACCTGACTAAACTGATGATGGAAAATCTTACTCCAGGAAGCATGTAGTGCCATAGCAAACTGATTCTGTTGTAACTGCCTGGGAGTGATATCCTCATTTTTAAATACACGCATGAGCATTTGAAACTGCATTGGTGAAACCCATATGTTTCCAATTGCCTGATAAAAGTAGGCATCTGACATCTGTTGTTGAATTGCTTTATGATATGGAAAAGTCACCATGAGGTGGTCTTTTCTGCTGATTTTGCATGATGGTTCTTTTTAAATTAACATATTTCTGTATTAAAAATTGTGATTTAGAGCATTTTGGAAACCATTAGTCATATATTTTTAGGAGCTCTTCACATATAACACATCTATGGCCTCACCTCTATCTTGCAATACTTTGATGTCTCCTTATGAAATGCTGCATAAATGCTCATGTTTGGAGGTATGTTGGAAGCTGCTGTGCATACAAGATGTACTCCAGGAAAGTTGTATGTCAGGTTGCTGTTAACCCGACTCATCACACTGGCTGTTCTAGCCAAAGAATTGCATGGGCCTCTTCTTGCCTTTCTATTCATGATCAAATGCCAACATGTTTTGTTCCCTCCCATTTTTTTTCCTTTCAAATACTTTCAGACAGTAATAATACAGAACATTAATGTAACTTTATAAAACTGTCCTAAGTGTTTCACCTCGACATCTCTGGTTAGAAATCCTCTACCAACTGCCCTCCAATTTAGGTTATTATTTCTGCCCCAGATTGCAGGTTTGTGACTGAGGCTGAGAGAGGCTACCTTAGCTTAGGTGACTAGAAGGTCAAGTAGGGGTGGGGGAGAAGTGGGCGGACAACAGGAACTGTCAGTTCCAAAGTGCCCATTCAGGCTTAGATATGAAAGAGATTCAGTTTTGCACACACAAACACTGTGAGTTCCTCATTGGTATAATCTCTGGGGAGCATTTCTCTTTCCTCTATGCTGTTGTGCATATGCCACATTTTTGTCCTATATTGGTCTTACAGAGGCCCTTTCCGCACTGGCAAAAAATGTAAAGTAGATGTGGATTAATGCTATGTGCAGCAGCAACTGGACCTTTTTGATTCAGATTTTTTCATTACACCACATTGCAAAACGCATCTCCATGGCAGGAATCCGGTCCATCGCATCTGATTCAAGAAAGCCGACATTTCCACACTACCGCATAAAGTGCTGTTGCCCTCGACAAGCCATGGATGTCCTTGGATTGGCTCTCATGCGTTGCAGGCGGGTACCTTTTCGAACGTGTTGCAGCGCCGTGGACGTCGGCAACAACAAGAAGCATGACACTCCTGTCTTCCTACTGGCATACCGCTATCTCGTGCTTTCTCGCTGGGGTATAATCAACAAGATCTCCAGTGAAACCTTCCTTCCAGTTCTGCTCTATAGATCGCGGCGCTTGTGCTCCGCATTCCCACACATTGAGCCTTGACTCTTTTTTTTTAAAAAAGGACATTTTCCAGCAAATCTGTTGGCAACCCAAAAGCATGTACAGAGTTCTTTTTCATTTACAATGGAGTGGCTCTCCACAACTGGAGCACAAGACATCCTTTTTTTGGTTGGAATGTGTCTTTTAAAAAAGCAACAAGGACCTGGCTATTTTTTTCTGAGATGAAATTCTGTCTGCTCCAAGACTAATGAAAATAACAGAATACAGAGTTGCACAACAGAATACAGAGCTGGTGCCTGCACTTTAAAAACAAACTGTAGTATTTTCACTTCACTGGAGTTATTAACTATCTTGGTGATTCTGATCTACCCTCCCTTCTATTCCAGCCCCCAGCTTGTCATGCCTGGATCCTCCTCCTCTCCCCCTCTAGATAAGCATCTCCGAAGGACAGACTGGTTGCATCCAAAGGGGGGGGCTGTCTGGGGGGCACATTTCTGAAGGCACAGTCTCAAATCATTCGGGGACTCATCAGGAGACTGTCCTGATGATACCCCCGAGGTTTGGTGAGGCTTGGTCCAGGGAAGCCAAAGTTATGGACCCTCAAAGGAGGTGCCCCATCCCCCATTCTTTCCAATGGGAGCTAATAGGAGATGGGGACTATCCTTTTGAGGGTCCATAACTTTGGCCCCCCCTGGACCAAACTGCACCAAATTTGGGGGTGTCATAAGGACCGTCTCCAGATGATACCCCAAAATTTTGGTGCCGATACGTCAAAAAATGCACCCCCTTCAGGAACATCCCAGAAATTTGCCCAATAATCTTTGTTCTGAAGTGAGTTTACTGCATTTCTGTCAATGGGGGGGGGGGTGCAGGCTGGGGGCACATTTATGAAGGCACAGTCTCAAAACTTTCAGGGTCTCATCAGGAGACAGCCCTGATTATTCCCCCCAGGTTTGGTGCAGTTTGGTTCAGAGGGACCAAAGTTATGGACCCTTAAAGGGGGTGGCCCCATCCTTTCCAATGGGAGATAAGGAGATGGGGGCTACCCTTTTAAGGGTACATAACTTTAGCCCCCCTGAACCAAACTGCACCAAACTTGGGTGGTATCATCAGGGCAGTCTCCTGATGATACGCTGAAATTCTGGTGCTGATATATCTAAAAACGTACCTCCTGCTGGCACCAATGACCTGGTGCAAAAAATGGTCGTTGTGGGGTGGCTGTCCATGGGAGGGCACCAACTCAGGTTTTACCTAGGGCTCCAGTTTACCTCGTTACACCCCTGGATAGCCCCAACCCCTCCACTGTAGCAGAGAATCCCCTTCCTTCTACAAGAGCATCTCTGAAGTACACGCTGGTTGCATCAAAAGGAGGGTCTCTCTGCCTCTTATGGACAGCTTCCCCTGAGTAAACGGCATAACAATGAGCCGTGTTCCCTTCCTGCCGATCCGACGAGTGCTACGGAGAGATAATGGAAAGTATGACCGTTCGCGAGGAGCAGTAAAAGGCGAGTGAGAGCAAATCGAAACCTAAAAAATTCTCGCGCGCATGCTAACTCCAATTCAGTAGTGGCTTCCAATTGGCTGGGTTGAATTGTGTCAGCGCTTGGGCGGGCATTTTGAAAGTGGAGCAGTCGCAAGGTATAACACACTAGCCAGGCACATCTGGAGTTAAACCATGTCTTTTGAAAAAGTTGTACATACATCCAGGAGCAGGAAAAAAAAGTGAGGTAAACGGTCCGATGTGGAGCAAATCAGAAAGTGAGCAAATCTGATCTGTGCTAAGGGGCTCGAAAGTGTGGAAAACTTGTAGAATATGGAGCAGCCTCAAATAATTGTTCTAGAACAAACCTATAGTGTGAAAAGGGCCAGAGATTATATGCCATGTGACCATAAAGACAGAAAATCCAAGTTACCCAGAGGACTTTAAAGTTGAAAGTTTGGGAATCACAAATGCATACTGAATCTGCATGATATTCAGTTCACATGAATTTTGATCCCCAGTTCATTACTTTCCTGTATTAATATATGAAATCATAGAAAGATAGAGCTGGAAGAGACCACAAGGGCCATCAAGTCCAACCCCCTGCAATGCAGGAACACATAATCAAAGCATTCCAGGCAGTTGGCTGTCCAGATTTTGTTTAACAACCTCCCAAGAAGGAGACTCGACCACACTCCAAGGTAGTGCATTCCACTGTTGAACAGCTCTTACTATCAGGAAGTTTTTTCTGATGTTTAGGTGGAAACTCTTTCTCTTCACCTTGAACCCATTACTCCTGGTCCTAGTCTCTAGAGCCGCAGAAAACAAGCTTGCTCCCTCACCAACATGACATACCTTCAAATATCTAAACATGGCTGTCACGTCACCTCTTAACCTTCTCATCACCAAATTAAACATACCCAGATCCCTAAGTAGGGTGTGACGGATTAGGCTCTTATGGGGTTAATTTGCGGGGGTGCTGTTAGCCAGAGCAACAGCACAGTAACAGCCAGAGCACAGCCTGATTGGCTGGGCTGGAATGGTATAGCTGGCAGCCACAGATAGGGTGCACTGTCTGATATAAAAGCAGGAAGAAGCCTGTTAGAAAGGAGAGTTGGAGAACTCAATAGTCTGGAAAGCAGCTTGAGAGATTGTGTGACACACAAACTCTGTCATTTTCCTTAGAGTCAGTTGAAGGAGATAGTGTCTAAGGGCAAAGAGAGCCAGAGACAAAGGGAAATAAGGCAAAGGGGGCCTGTATTCTCAAAGATATCTCAGCCTTGTTTTCACAAGAGGTTAGAGGTCTGGTTGGTGGGCTTGTAACTGAAACAGCCAAACAAACTGCTTGCTCTTTAACCATTATGAAGTATCTGCCTAAAGTAACGTTTATGTGCCTCTCTGAACCATCATCCTGAGAAGTCTGTTAAATAAAAATAAAGTTGGTGTTTTAAACATTCAAGAGCCCCTCTATACTTTCCATTTCGTTCAGTTTCTGGTGGCAGCTTTATATCTATAGTTTAGTGTCCCCTGACAGGATTTTCTGTGTGTGTAAGTTGAGGGGAGTGCCTTAGGCCAACAAATTCAGCTACCCAAATATCCACCCTCAGCAAAAGGCTTCACTCCCTTTTTGGGACCTCTGTCTTCCCTCAGGGAGTGGGTGCTGTTACATTTTTGGTGGTAGCGTTGTGATCTGAAAAAAACACCCACGTGGCAGTGTTCCCACAACATCTAGGAATCAGTATTATAAAGCCTCAGCTCTTTGTGAGCTTTAGCTTTTCTGACCTTCTCTGTACACATCCTGGTTATTTGTTTGCATTCCTCTTTGGTGATTTCCCCCCTTTTCCATTTCTTGTACATGTCCCTTTTAAATCTTAGCTCAGTTGAAAGTTCTTTAGACAGCCATCCTGGTTTCCTTAGACACCTCCCATTTTTCCTCCTCATTGGAACTGTTTGAAATTGTGCCCTCAAGATCTCACTCTTAAGAAATTCCCAATTGTCCCTTGTACCAGGCTTCAACATTAATAGTACCAGCAGTCTTTCCACTTGACATGTATGTGTGTAGGCATCATTCCACATTCCACACCACTTGATTTGGTGTGGGTCAGGACATTCCGATTGCTTTCCTACACTTTGTTTCTATGTGTCCTCATTAGAATTTTATCGGATGGGCAGTATTTAGAGGCATGAAGCCCAATGCTCTTCTGACATGGTACCATACTAGGGAACATGAGAAGGGAGGAAGAGCTGGACTGAACTCCATGGGACAAAGAAATGCACAGTTGCTTTATTTGCCTTGAGAAAAGGACAATTCACCACTACTTTTCTGAGTCTCCGTGGGACTAGCTGGGTTCAAAGGGAGATCATATCCTCCTTTGGAGGAGCCAAGCTAGCGCCCTTTGAAAAATCAACTCTGATCTCATGCTGAAAGGAGCCAATCCTGTAACCAAATCAGTGAGGAAATGGAATTTGCAGAGCCCTTTCCTTGCTTTCACAGTGGATTAGCACAAATTCAAAGGTGCAGGTGAGTGGTCAATTATCCAAACAGCAACTATACAAAACACTGTTTGCTTTGCCTTTTAAAAAATGAATTCTTCTTTCCTTTTTTAAAGTCAAGACAGTTGAATTTTTTTGTAAATAACATTCAAGTTTAACTGGAAAATTTCCTGCAGGCCTGTATTTAATAGCAATTCACATGTCACAGTGTAAATTTTGCTAAAAGACCATTCTGAATTATGTCCAGGCTAATATTTCCAGGCTATGTTCAATATTTACTTATTTCAGTGGGATCTGGCTGATATATAACCAAACCAACTGACTTACAGTGCAATCCTGTGCAGAGTTATTTCAGTCTAAATATATTGATTTCAACAGATTTGGACAGGAGTAACTATGCATACAATTCTGTACTGTTAATTATTGATAGGTGTTTTGAAACAATCCTGATTATCTTTACACATTGTACCATGTTTGTAATTATCATGCTCCTCTGTTTCTTGACCAATTGAGTGTTCAGAACATAGCTTTACTGCATCTGATCAATGGAAAATTAAGTTTAGCATCCTATTGCAAACAGGGGGCAAAAAGAAAAGAAAAGGATAACACATGTTGAAGCAAAATGTTTGGGAGTAATACAAAAATGAAGGCTACTTTGTCTTGTTAATTCACAGACTTAGTTCTACTTCATTTTCTTCACAATATAAATCACTTCCAAAGGGTATATGCTGTGATATATATGTCCCAGTTCATAATCATAAATAATAGTTTTTGATATCCAGTAATAATTCAGGAGTATAACTTGTAACAATATCCATCATATACCAACAACCAAAAACAATAATATGCAACAGACACAATTAATGTCAAATCATACAATGAATAGCAGTGTTATGATGGAATTTTGGTTTTGAAAGGTTCCCCTCTTCCCACAGTAAGGAAGTCCTAGTGTGTTATGTACCTCTAAGTGTGTTGGCTCTTCCTCTGTGTTTAGCTCAAAAGTCACACTTTGGACAGGCTGTTTAAAATAGTTCAACACACATCCTTCTAGAGTATATCAATAGTCTACTGCCAAGTTTATTAATAAGAATATTATTGTGATGAGGTCAGTCATCCTAAGACATGGCCCAGGCTGCTAAATCAGCCTAGGGTGATATAAAGCATTTTTTAAATATTGTCACTCTTAGAAATCTGGAAGAATCATCTTATTTTCATACTCTTTAGTACCGCTCTACAGAGTGCACACACATATGATCCTTTTGGAGAGGAAGTGACCATAGCCAAAACAGGGAGCCACCAGTATACAAATTAACACCTCCATAATCTCTGGATTTCATTTCAGTTGGTTCTCAACCTCATCCCAGTCTTCCTAGAATTCATCACTGTCTCTTGGACATCTACTCTGGGACATCTACTTTAGAACTTCCATAGTCTTGCGTGGGTTCTTTAGCAAAGGAGACTTTACAGAATTTGAATTTCTACCACAGATAACCACATGAAACATATTCTTATATTCCTCCTCGCTTCTGTCCTTCTTGTGTGTTTTTCCTTTGCTGCTCCAGGTAAGATATTTCAAAGCGTCTGGAAGGGAACCTAAAGTCATAAGAAGAACTCAAATTGGATCAATCTAAAACTCTTATCTTTTTTCCAGCATCTTCTTTATGATAGCTGCCAAGCCAGAGGCTGCTCCTCCCATTGGGCAGAGTGGGGTGAAGTTGCCCAGGGCACCCACTTGTGGGGGGGTGCAAAAACTGCAGGTTCATTTGTGGGATTTTTTTTTGTATTTTCAGTGCTTTTTTCCTGCTTTTGGCCTGGGCAGAGGGCGGAGTTTTCTTTAGGCTAGCAGCACCTAAAAATTCAGGGATTTTTCGGGAGACTCTCCTGGATGATATCACCCAGGTTGGGAGGTTTGGTTTAGGGAATCCAAAGTTACGGACTCCCAAAGGGGAGAACTCCCATCCCCATTGTTTCCAATGGGAGCTAATAGGAGATGGATGCAACACCTTTTGGGGTCCATGGGTTCTACACCTTTGAGGGCCCATAACTTTTGGATCCCCTGAACCAATAAATTTCACCAAACCTGGATGGTATCATCAGTAGGGTCTCATGCAGAAGATACTCTGAAATTTTGGTGCTGCTATCTTACATAATTGCACTGCTGACAAAGCAGGCACCTCCCTAAATTTCCACAATTTGCTTGCACCTGCCACAATTTTATCATGAACAGTGCAATTAACATAATAATGGAAGTAAGTGCAATAATATCTACAATTCCACCACATTAGGCTATTACAGAAATTTTCTTTTTAAAAGGGTAACATTACAGTCCTGGAATTCGGAAGCCTCAAGAAGGACAACTCCAGTCCACACATCTCCAATCCATTAGCAAAGCAAAGAGTCCATATCTCAAATCCACATGAACGGTTTGCATGCATTACTTTTGCCAAGCTTTTTGAGATGATTCTTCATCAGATACGTTATTTTCTATGGATGTTCAGCCTTTCGTAAAGTGGTCTACACAAGAGTAATGTAATTATAATAAACCCTCATTTTTATACACTTTTTAGGTAATTTTAAATATTTTTAACATTTAAAAAAACATTTTAACCATTTTATACATTTATACAAGATATTCAATAAATAGATGAATAATTAATAAATAAATTAATTAATCCCTTAAACAATTGTATTTTTAATAAATATCTTTTTTTAAAAAAAACTTTTAATAAAAAAAACCTATAGTAATGGTTTTTTGTAATCATTTACTTACAGTTAATAACAATAATACAATCACATCTCTTATTGCTCCCCTTTCTAGGCGTAATGTCAGCTGTCCGGCTATTCTCTGCACCTTCTATACTCTAGGCTGCATTAATCTCTTGCATGTCGCTTTTCCAATTAAAGGTATATACCCACTTTTATAGATAGCATGCAAAAATTCAATTCCTTTATTCAAGCCATTCCTCAAATGGCTGTGGAACCTATAAATCTATTTATTCTCCCACCTTAGCAAATGCTTTCTTGACATCAAAGTTTTTTTTCGCCTGGTGCATCACAATGATACAAAATAGCAAACTTAAAACTCTCTCTCACTGTGTTTCGCTTCTACAAAGTGCTGTACTAATGGAGCCTCTTTCCTTTTAAGTTTAATATTTGATCTATGCTCAAAAAACATATGTTTTGAGTTGTCTCACTATTATTCCGACGCAGCGAACAGCTACATTGTATTGGCAGACGCATCTGTGCTGTATTACAATTAGATAATTGCCTAAGATACCATTTGTAATTTGTCATCAGATCAATGATTACTTTTGTATTTATTGATTGTGCACATATGCTACAGTTACCACATTTTATAATGTCCTATCACTGGAGGAATATATTCTATCTTGGGTCTGAAGTCCAATCTTACCAATTTATCTTTCAAATTGTTCGCTCTTCTATATCCAATTTTCGGAAGGGATCTCACATCCAGGGTTTTCTGAAAGTAAGTGCCAATGTTTCAAAATGACTTTATTTCTGGCTTAACAGAGTTGTAATTTAGTGCCCAATGCATGGCATTATCCTTTTCCTTCTTTTTTGGTTGAAATAATTTTCTCTCGTGGAATATTATTAGCTCATTGCCACACTGTTTCTCTAATACTGGAATATGGTAGCCTCTTGAATGATACCGTTTCAGAACACTTTTAGCTCTCAGCTATAAAACATAGTTCCATTTGTAGCATTTCTCTTTATCCTTAACAGTTGGCTATAATGGAGGTTATCTCAAGCAAATGCCTTGGGTGATATGACCCATAATGTAAGGCATGATTCTTATCTTTTTTGTGATAAGGTGCGGGGATATTCATTCTTTAAACAGCATCACTTTTCTATGTTGTTTAAACTGTAATCCCAGAGTATCCCTTTAAAGGATTTAAAAGGAGAATCTCAATTCCCTAGTTTAAACACCATTGAAAATGATGCTGTTTGGGGATGGATTCCAGTATCACTTGTTTAAACTAGGGAGCCCAGATTCTCCTTTTAAATCCACCTTAAAGGGAGAATCTGGGCCCCCCAGTTTAAATATTGAAAGTGATGCTGTTTCCCCCAATTGGGGGGACTGGATACAACACCATAAAATGTTTTTAGCAGTAATAAAACATTTTGAAAGCATTTTGAAAATATTTGCTGTGTGGCATGGCCCATTTCTGTGTTCAGATTTGCGAGTTGGGGCATGTTCTATAATGTGATGGTGACTTTGAAACAACCTGGTGGAAAAAATCATTGTTTGGTCATGGTGGGGGAGTGTGGTTTGTAATCTATTTTGATAGCATTTGGCTGTAGCGGTGTTGTTAACGTGAGGGTGGGTGGAGGAGTACTTTTTCACAGCCTGTCTGTTAACTTCAGGGTGACATTCAGCATACTTTTTTGCAGCCTGTTTGTGAACTTTGGGGTGACATGCAGCATATTTCCTCACAGCCTGTCTGTGGACTGATGGGTTTGTTTTCAAATAGGTTCACATGGGTTGTGGAGGGCGGTGGTAGAGTGCAGTTGATGAAGGAATGAAGCTGCTGGTGTGTAACTGTCACCCTTAGAATGTTTGTGCAGCATGTCTGTGGACTGAGGGATTGGTTAGCCCTTAGAATGTTCACGCAGATGGCCAGAGATAAGCAGTGAAAACAGTAAATAGGTAATAAATCAAGTGGAAGTGAATATTTTGGGAAATCCTTTCTTAGTGAGCACCTGGAGTACATAAGGAACAGGTGTGCCAAACTTCATGTGTGTGGCTTCAGTGGTTTTTGAGTTCTGTTGATGAGTCAGTGAGTCAGTCAGTGGTATTTCGCGTTTATATATATAGATAAAATAAATATTCTAACACGTATGCGGTGTTCGCACAGGCATATGTTTTCCCTACTGTAACATCACACTATGGGAACCCTACCTAAAGAGAAGGGGCAACCAGAAAGCAGCAATTCATAGTCTATGAGCTTTGCAGTAGTTCATTCTCTGCAGTAGGTAATTGGGAAGTTAGAATGGGAAAATCTAAAAGTTCATTTCTTATTGTGGCCCGGTGTTAAGCAAGTATTTTCCTCTTCTGTACATTTCTACAGGTTTCTGTGTTATACAGAACCACGCTGATTGTACCTGGGGTGGAGGCTTGTGCGTTACTGGAAATTGCCCATATCCTAAGAAGAATGTTGGACAATGTGATGACAAATACTTTTGTTGCAAAAGGTGAGAGATGAAATTCCCTTGGTAACTGCTGCAAAAATAGAAAGATTTGTTAATCCCCATTTCAAGCTTCAAATATTGGCAGTCAGCTTAGTATAATATTGCCTAATGGTAGAAATAGCATAATAATGGTATATCAGCACCAAATTCAACATTTTTTAAAAAAAATGGCAACGCCAGCAAGCAATTCAAAGCTTGACAAGTGGAACAGCAAAAGTCAGTGCTTGAGTGACCTGGTTATATAACACAGACAGGTATTGCACAGGTGCAGAGCTGCTTAACAGATAGTTCAAGAATGACTATCAAGGCCTTCTATGAATTCATGCCTGACTGGAGAAATCAGAAAAGCAAAGGTCATCTGATGATCATGTTTGTGTTGATGTCCTGTCACAAAACTGCTGAAGCTGGAGCAACTTTATTAGGGGGGAAATGCCCACTAGTAGCCACTGCCAGAATGGTCCACCAATCACTGTTTTGTGTGCTTAAACTAATAAAAGTTCTTGAATGGAACCTTGATATGATTAATGGAACCAGTCTAATTTATAGGAAATAAATATTATAAATATAATTTTAATGGAAGATCGAACAGCATGCTGATCTATGATCTGGTCGCATTTTATTTTTGGCGTGGATCTGATCATCTCCCCTCTTTCCTCTCTCTAGTCCTTGAACTCCTGTCTAGAGTCATGACAGAAAATGTACACAGGAAGATTTGCTTGAATCGCCAAAGGATTCTCCCAACCAGAAATGGATTCTGTACATCATTTATAATGCAGAGCTTGAATCTAGGGTTGACAGTTTCCAGATGACCTCCTGGGGTTACAACTGATGTCCAGTCAACAGAGATCAGTTCATTTGCAGAAAATGA
Organism: Sphaerodactylus townsendi; assembly: GCF_021028975.2. Lineage (NCBI taxonomy): Eukaryota > Metazoa > Chordata > Lepidosauria > Squamata > Sphaerodactylidae > Sphaerodactylus > Sphaerodactylus townsendi. The sequence goes on along the minus strand of NC_059425.1, from coordinate 219,594 downwards.
TCACTCTGGAAGGTGAACTCTATGATATGATACCCCACTGAAGTCTTCCCAAACCCCACACTCCTCAAGCTCCACTCCCCCCAAATTTCCAGTTATTTCCTCAAGGTGGAGCTACTTAATCTCTACTTGTAACCCCAAGCTTTAAAGTAAAGCAATGATAATTTGAAAATGAAAAAAGGAAAAACAGGCCAGAATTGACTAAGGATATTGCAAAGATACAAAGAAAGACTCCTGCTTAAACCAGCTATCCAAACTCTAACATGCTTAAGACTGTAAACAGAACAGCACCTTTGCAGTTGTTTGTTGGTGAAGAAAAGAAGCAGATCTGCTGTGAACCATATAAATGTAATTGAGTGGATGGAACATAGTTACCTCCGAAGTTTAGCTCTTGAGCTGGTTCATGATGTAGCAAAAGTGGCGCAAAATGATCTTTTCAATTGATTTTGCATGCCGGCTATTTTGATGAATCTTTTGGCTGTGATCAATGTTATATATTACATATAGCATTATACATTACTATGTTTCTATATGTAGGATTTGGTAAGTTGAGTATGGAACTGAACAGAGATTTTGGTAAGATCTAAGTGTGTATAGGAGCTACCCCCTTGTGACACACGCTATGAAGAGCTCTAGCTTTACAGAGCTCTAGAAACTGTAGTTTCATAAAGATGGCAAGGATTTCTAATGCATGATCCACATTTTAAGAAAACCATTCCCACATACCTTTGAGACAGGTATGTGGATGGTCAAGTACAGACCATTAGTGGCAACCATGGAGCAAGCTGGTTCAGATCTGAAAAATACATATAATATGGTTATGGAAATACTACATTATCAGTAATGATTTTTTCCTTGAGTGAGTGCACCTAACAAATAATTCTTATGCACAGAAGGTATAATCAAAGACAGCTGTTTGGCATTTTGCTATTTATGAGATACAGTAGCACCGTGGTGTTGAGCCTATGGCACTCCAGATGTTCATGGATTGCTGAATTCCCATCCCGGCCTTCGCCAGCATGGCCAATTGTGCCAGTGTGGCATGCCTACAGGCTGATGGGAATTGTAGTTCATGAACATCTGGAGTGCCATAGGTTTGCCACCACTGCGTATAGGCAGCCACACAGTTCCAAAGATTTAATCACACAAGTTTTCAGAAGAGGGAGTGGCAATTTTTCCCACTGAACCTTTTAATGGCTCAATTATTAAATCAGGTTTCTGGTAAGTAGCCAGTGTGGAAATGCAATTGTCAATAAGACCTACTCTCTGCCCATCCAGGGACAGTATTTCCAAGAGTACAAGGTGGAATCCCAAATAATAGTACTGGTAGAAGCCAAAAATTAAATGGAAAGATTTGGTACCACCTTTGTCCTCAGTTCACAAACTGTGGTCCACTCCTATTTTTTGTTGTTGCTTATACTAATTTGTTCATCTCTCCCTCACTCTTTAGCACTTCATCATCTTAACCAAGTCTTAAACCACCACTGTTTGTTAGAAAGCATAGATCAAGCTCGTCTTCTATATTTATACATCGCCAAGCTGAAAGTGATTTCCTTGGTCACTCATAAAATGGGATTGTACGGTTGTTTTTAAATAAAAACAATAATGAATTATTCAGGGGTGTGTGTATCTAATTGTGTGGGTGGACAGCAATTATTTGATGGCTAGTTATGAGTGGCAGAATTGGGCATCTCCCAGGCAACTCGTAGCATTACAGCCCAGTTGGTTTTGACCTTCAAGGCTGTGAGCAGTCTTGGGCTGCATATCTGAGGGACCGCGTCTCCCTGTACTGCCCCGTCAGGTCCCTCCACTCCATTAACAACTTTGCTCAGTGCATTTCAGTAAATCAGCAAAAAAGTGATTTTTTTAAAAAAATCTGCAGGGTAAGAGAGTCAGTTGGAGAGATATCTGAAGATACCTGCTGTGTAATCCTGAGTCAGATCATTGGCCTGGTCCACACATTTTGAGGGTAGCCATGCTGGTCTGCAGTAGAACAGTTAAATTTGAGTTCAGTAGCACCTTAGGAACGAACAAGACTGGATAGTACACTTAAGGTAGTGAGGATATAAAATGCCAATCATTTTCATCTGTGTACTGTGACCAGCAGTGGTTCTCAAAGAGTCAGTGTCATTATTAGTTCCTGTTTGATCCTACCATGTTTTAACTCCTGGCTGGGATATGGGAACCTGTTTTTGCTCATTCCCCCTCCATGCTATGCTTCAGCTACACAACTTTGCTTTTTCTCAGACTCATTATCAGCTCATTAGATACCTGCTGTTGTAGTTCTGTCAGGAATGTGAAGTGTATATTGTTCTGAGCCAGGTGGGCGAAGGCAGTTTCTTAAGAACATAAGAACATAAGAACAAGCCAGCTGGATCAGACCAAAGTCCATCTAGTCCAGCTCTCTGCTACTCGCAGTGGCCCACCAGGTGCCTTTGGGAGTTCACATGCAGGATGTGAACGCAATGGCCTTCTGCGGCTGTTGCTCCCGATCACCTGGTCTGTTAAGGCATTTGCAATCTCAGATCAAAGAGGATCAAGATTGGTAGCCATAAATCGACTTCTCCTCCATAAATCTGTCCAAGCCCTTTTTAAAGCTATCCAGGTTAGTGGCCATCACCACCTCCTGTGGGACAGACTCATATATTCCAAACACCAATCACATCGCTGTGTGAAGAAGTGTTTCCCTTTGATTAGTCCTAATCTCTTCCCCAGCATTTTCAATGAATGCCCTCTTGGTTCTACTGGCGTGGGATTGTGAAGAGGAAGAGAGAAAATTCTCTCTGGGTTTCAACATTTTCTACCCCATGCATGGGAATCTTATGGCAGACTTTCACCATATCCCCCCCCAGTCAGCCTCCTCTCCAAACCAAAGCATAGAGGTCTCCAAAGCGCTGCAGCCTCCTCATAGGGAAGGTGCTCCAGTCCCTCAATCATCCTTGTTGTCCTTCTCTGCACTTTTTTCATATCTCCTCAATATCCGCTTTTTTTCGAGATGCGTGCCACCAGAACTGGCGACAGTACTCCAAGCGCGATTCGCACTCCACTGCTTTTATATAAAGGGGCATGACAATCTTTTGCAGTTTTATTCTCCAATTCCTTTCCTAATGATCCCTCAGCATAGAAGTTTTGCTCTTTCTACATAGCTGTTATGCATTGAGTTGGAGGCATTCCCATGGAAGTCTATCAACCAAGGACAGCCTAAATCCCTTTCCTGGTTCTGTGACCGGATAGCACTGACCCCCTGTGGAAGCAGGTATGTGAAGTTTTGGGGATTTTTTTTTGCCCCCTATGTGCACTTCACTTCTACATTTTTTGCTACATTGAACTGCATTTTGCCATGGTTCTGGAACCCACTCACCTAATTTATCAAGGTCCTCTGCTTTTGGAGCTCTTCTGCAATCGCTTTGTGGTTCTCACCACCCTACTATAATTCTGTATCATCTGCAAATCTTGGCTTACCACCACTACCTAATACTACCCACCCCTACTTCCAGGTTCATTTATGAATAGGTTAAAGAGCGCACTGGTCCCAAAACGGATCCTTGCCAGGAGACACTGCACTGCCACATCCCCATCTCCATTGGTGATGGAACTTACGCCCCTTACACCCACTCTTTGTTTCCTGTTTCCTCAAACTTTCAGTTTTTTAATCCATAGGAGATCTCCCCTCTTATTCCAGCTTCATTGCTGAGTTTTCAACAGTACTCTGGTGAGGAACTTTGTCAAAAAGCCTTTTGGAAATCCAAGCAGACAATGCCATCCACCTGGTTCCCCTTTATCCACACATGCCTGTTTACACCCTCAAAAGAACTCTGTAAGTATAAAGTTTGTAAAGACAGGATTTGCTCTCTGCAAAAGCCATGCTGACTCTTTCTCAGCAGGTCTTGCTTTTCTACATGTTTTATAATTTTATCTTTAATGATAGATTCTACTAATTTTACCAGGAACAGATGTCAAACTGACTGGCCTGTAATTTCCAGGTCCCCCCAGATCCTTTCTTAAAGATTGGTGTGACATTGGCCATCTTCCAGTCTTCAGGGATGGAGCCTGATTTTAGGGATAAGTTGCATATTAAAGTGAGAAGATCAGCAATTTCATGCTTGAGCTCTTTAAGAACTCTTGGGTGAATGCACCTGGGGCCAGGGATTTGGTAACATTTAGTTTATCAATGGCTGCCAGAACTTCTTTCTTGTCTACCACTATCTTCGCTAGTTCCTCGGATTCGCCTCCTAAGAAGCTTGGTTCAGGTGCAGGAATGTTCCTCACCTCCTTGGGTGAAGACAGATGCAAAGAATTCATTCAGCTTCTCTGCAATCTCCTGCCATCTTAGCACACCCTTGTTCCTTTTGTCATCTAACAGGCCTCAGCTCCTTGCTGGCTTCCTGCTTTTGATGTACTTGAAGAACTGTTTGTTGCTGGTCTTGATGTCGCAGCCATGCTCCTCATAATCCTTTTGCCTCCCTCCACAGCTAACTTGCTTCTTTGCCACCATTTGTGTTCCCCTCTCATATTCTTCATCAGCCAAACTGGACTTCCATTTTCTAAAAGACATTTTCTTTTTTTCTGGATAATTTCCTCAACCTCTTGTTAACCATGGTGGCTTTCTTTGGACTGGGTGCTGCCTTTTCTAACCTGTGGAACACATTCCAGCTGAGCTTTTATTACTGTGTTTTAAATAACCTCCAAGCATCCTGGACAGTTTTGACTCTCTTGATTTTCCCTTCAGCTTCCCAAGACTATCCCTCATCTTGGAGAAATTTCCCTTTCTGAAGGCTAATGTAACTACACAGTAGTTGCCACTTGTTTGCATGCTGAGATACTGAATCTGACAGCATTGTGGTCGTTCTCATCGCTCAACAACACTGGACTTCCTGCACCAGGTCCTGGTCCCACATAGAATTAGATCTAGGATCACCTCTCCCCTGGTTGGTTCCACAACCATCTGCTCTGCAAGGCCACAGTCATTTAGCATATCCAGGAATGCTCTCCTTACTATGACCTGAACATGCATTTTTCCAGTTTATATGGGGATAGTTAAAATCAAATCTATTACTCACTCACATTTTTTGTTTTGTTGGCCTCTCTAATTTCTTTTCCATCTCAGAATCCTCTTTGTGCACTTTGGTCAGGGGACGATAATATATTCCTAATTTTAAACTGTCCTTCACACACGGGTATTGATATCCATTAGTGATTCTGTAGGGGAACCAGCTCCCTTTGCATTGTCTATTTTATGATACTATGCTTCCTTTGATGTAAAGGGCAACTCCACCCCCAATGCGCCCTATCCTATCCTTCCTATAGAGCCTGTAGCCTGGTATAACAGCATCCCACTGGTTCTCCTCATTCCACCATGCCTCTGTAATGCCCACTATATCAAAGTCCTCCTTCAAAAACTCTGTACTCTAGCTCCCCATTTTAGGTCGAATGCTTCTACTATTAGCATAGAGACACCTGTATACCCTGTCTCTGTCCTTAACCTGGGATTTATGTGCTTTACCCTCAAGTCTTTTGTAGACATCTATCCCTGTCACATGCACATTGTTATGTTCTCGCTTGTTGTATGTGGTTGATTTAGAAAAACCTCCCTCTCTGTCTGCATCCCCACAGATACTGTATTCCGAACCGAAGTCACCTCAGCTCCTGTCGGCTTGCCCCCAGTGATCAGTTTAAAAGCTGTTCTGCCACCTTTTTAATGTTGAGCGCCAGCAGCCTGGTTCCTCTTCGGTTAAGATGAAGCCCGTCCCTGCTTTGTAGTGGCCTACCTTGTCCCAAAAAGGTTCCCCAGTTCCTGACAAATCTGAAACCCTCTGCCTTACACCACCTTCTCATCCACGCATTGAGACCCTGTATCTCTGCTTGCCTAGCTCGCCCTGGCGCTTGGAACGGTAGCATTTCTGAGAATGCCACCTTGGAGGTCCTGGACTTCAACCTGTTTCCTAGCAGTCTAAATTTAGCTTCCAGAACCCTCCTGCTACATTTCCCAATGTCGTTGGTGCCAATGTGGGACCACAACTGCTGACTCCACCCCAGCACTGTCTAAAAGCCTATTCAGACGAAGCGTGACATCCGCAACCTTCGCACCAGGCAGGCAAGTCACCATGCCGGTCATCACGCCTCTCACAAACCCAACTCTCTACATTTCTAATGATCGAATCACCCACTACAAGGAGCCCCCCACCTCCCCGAGGGGTATCCTCCAGTCGCGCGGTAGAGGATAGCTGATCACCTCAGTTAAGGAAGGGATCCCTACATCTAAGGGAGCATCTTTCCCACCACCTCAGTGACTGGCACCCTCCATCCCCAAAGGGGCTGCATATTCTCTCCATGACATCCATCAAGAGATGTCACCTTTGGGAGTGGGGACCCGCGTACATTAGGTCCCTGAAAGCCTCGCCTTGCATCACCCTCTTCTGCCTCTTTTCAGCTTCTCCAGGTCTGCCACCTAATTTTGGCTTCAAAGAGAACGTGCTACATCGTTCCTTGAGTGCCAGGAGCTCATTGCAGCTTGTGGGCACACCCATGACTTCTGTCCTAGTGGCAGATAGTCATACATGTGACACTCAGTGCAAAACACTGGAAAGCCCCCCATCCCCCTGCTGGCTTTCTGCCTTCATATCTGATTTGTTTATATATTTAAATATTAAGCTTTTAGTCACTGCCCCCCCCCCCCTGGAGCTATCTGCACGTACTATCTGTCAAATATGTCCTTATTAATTTAAAAAAAAAACACACACAAAAATTAAATTAAGAATTGCACGCCGCCGTTAGGCTGCTGCTAAAGCCGCTGGAATTCCAGAAGACTGAACTAAAGCCCCACTCTCTCAGGGGACAAAAGCCCCACCTCCTCAGGACAAAGAGGAACAAGAGATGAACTCTGTTAACCCCTGCATTTAAGCCCCACCTTCCAGATTCAGCAGCCTTAGAAGAAGAAAAAGAGATAACCCCTGTTAAAATACACTGTTTTAAAAGCTGTGGCTTTGAGAAAAGCCCTCCAAAATGAACACCAGCAGGTCACTCTGCTCTTCCTGGCCAGAAGTCTCTTCTGCTGCTACTCCTCTCTCCTCTCTGCTGGTTCCAGAGACTGAACTGAACTCTTCTTCTAACAGACTGTGTGACTGGAGGGTGCTGTCCCCCCCTTGGGAACGGGTCGGCTGGGGCGGGGTGACATGATGTAGGGGATGACACGGGGTATAATGGTGATTGCAATATTGGCTGTGCTTAATTCTGGCAATAAAAGGCTAAATTATTATTCCTGATACTGTTTCATAATAAAGAAATCAACTGAATACAGAATCTTGTTATTGAACATTCCAGGGTGTGACAGTCAATTATCTGGAAACAGAAAGTTAAAGAATTAGTGTCAGAACTATTGGTAGCTTTGCAATGTTGTAGCCTTCATTCCTCAAGTAATTTTGAAATGATTCTGCAAATCCACACCATAACACATCTCTGAATAGTGCTAACTTGATGGAATTAAAAATATTAGCCAGAGATCTCACCTCCTCAGCCTTTGGAGGCATTTTAAGTGAGTTTCTGTTTGCAATTTTGTTTTAGCTAAAATCAAAAGGTAAACATGCCGACTGAGAATCATATACATATTATTAAGAATAATACTGAGTTGGGCAGCCTACTTAGAGCAAAGTGGGCAGGGATGCAGCAGAACTGTAATATTTTTCATACTCATGAGAACTGTCACAATTGCATGACTCGAATTTCTAGTCGTCCTTGCCCTCAGTAACTCATCCTCTGCAGACAAGTAAGGTGAAACACTGCTTCACACTGTATTAAAATATAAGATTATTTATATAAAAAAAGAAAAGACAAGCACCTTCTGGTTCTCTTTGCACCAAAAAAAAAAAAAGGATTGAGACTGACTTTAAAAGAAATGATGTCTGAGAATTCCAGAGAAGCAAGGGCATGATCTGAAAGCAAAAGAAACTACAGTTGCACTAAAGCTAAGCAAATCAAGGCAGTGGCCTTGGCTAAAGGAAACATGGGATAGAAACGGATTTGCATCAGTCTTTTCCCTAATCTATAAAAAGAAGCAAGATCATGTCTGCATCACTGCATCTCTCATTAAAATCCCAGTGGTTTGGTTTGAAAGTACCCTAATTGTTCCCATCTCTACAAGGCTTATCTCCTTTTGCAAACTGTGGAGCTTGTTTTTTAAGAATATTGTTCCAATGCTAAACAAATTATTCAAAATTTAGGTTTCCTGATGCTCTCTTCTCAATGTGCTTGAGGATCATTACACATTGTATCCTGCTTAATATATATATATGTTCTTTTTCCTCTTGATTAATTTTAAGTGCCCCCAGATCAGTTCAAGAGGACACTAAATCTAAAACCCTATGTATTGGAGTTTCTGGGAAGGCTACAAGAAAGAAACAAACCTTTCAACTTTTATGTTCCTCATCAACTGGTACATGGTACATGGTCTTTAAAGGCAGAGCTTCTACTGAATTATCATAAGTACTAGGTGTTTATAGTTAGGAATTTTAACAAGGATAGGGCTTTCAATGTCTTTTAGCCATTTTACCTATAGATTGAAAGGATTTCTTAGGCCTGTTCTGCACGGGCCAATAAACACAGGTGTAGGATGGTAAAAAACCCCATTTTGGAGGGGAACTTTGCACAGATCCTGCCCCTAAAACGAATCTGGCCTGTGTTATTTTCCCCAAACTGGTTTTTTTTGAGAATCGCACTTTTAGCAAGTCTTTTTAAAAATCGCAAGTGAATGGCCTGGCAGGTGGCACTTTATTCACCTCTGTTTCCCCCCCCTTTTTTTTTAAATTGCAGCTTACATCCACGTAGCTATGCAGGTGTAGATGTTCATATCATGAGACATCAGCATGGCTGTGGGGGTTCATTTGTGCATAGCTGTATAGCTACGCATTGGTGGGAAGTAAAAATTTTTAAAGAGATGTGTCGGTGTGACAGCACCCCAGATTTTTTCCGTGAGCGCCAATCGCTGCGTGCACAGATGCATGTGAATGCGAAAACAGAAAAATGTTCTGTTTTTTATCCCAACTACAATCTGTTATACATTTGCTGTGCAGAGGGGGCCTTAGTTGTACTTTTAACCCACTTTGCATCCCAATGAGAATAGAATAACAAGGCATGAAGAACTCAGCACTAATCTTCCACATGTGATCTTTGGATCATTCACTTTGACATTGTTGGACAAAGGATGTTTACCAACAGGGACCTTTGATTGCATCTTTCAAGAGTCATTTCAAGTCTCAAAATCAAACTAGGCAGTTTCTTTTTTAAAGAGATTGCTGTAGTCCAAAAAGGGAAAAGATGCAAGGAGATTAGTGACAGCTTTATTGTCATGTACCTGCCCATCATTATATATATATAATATATAAAATATATATATATATTTCTGAGGTTGGATAAGCCCAAACCTAAACATAATATTAATGCTCGGGTCAATGGCTGGTGACGGACGGATCTTTTGACGGACGGACGGATCTGATCTACCCGGATTCGGACGGACGGATCGACGGATCTGGATCTGATCTAGGATCGGACGGACGGATCTACCTGACAGACAGACAGACAGACAGACAGACAGATAGATAGATAGATAGATAGATAGATAGATAGATAGATAGATAGATAGATAGATAGATAGA
>NC_059425.1:165419-209850 GCF_021028975.2 Sphaerodactylus townsendi | reverse complement strand
TCTATCTATCTATCTATCTATCTATCTATCTATCTATCTATCTATCTGTCTGTCTGTCTGTCTGTCTGTCTGTCTGTCTGTCTGTCTGTCCGTCCGTCCGTCCGTCCGTCCGTCCGTCCGTATTATTGGTATTAATATTATGTTTAGGTTTGGGCTTATCCAACCTCAGAAATATATATATATATTTTATATATTATATATATATAATGATGGGCAGGTACATGATAATACATCTGAAACTAATCTCCTTGCATTTTTTCTTTTTTTGGAATACAACAATCTCTTTAAAAAAAGAAACTGCCCAGTTTGATTTTGAGACTTGAAATGACTCTCTTGAAAGATGCAATCAAAGGTCCCTGTTGCTAAACATCCTTTGTCCAACAATGTCAAAGTGAATTGGTCCCAAAGATCAGCCATGTGGAAGATTAAAGCTGAGCCTTCATGCCTTGTTATTCCATTCTCATTGGGACGGTAAAGTGGGTTAAAAGGTACAACTCAAGGGCCCTCTGCATTACAAATGTATAACAGATTTGTAGTTGGGATTAAAACAGAACATTTTTCTGTTTTCAAGATTCACATGCATCTGTGCACGCAGCACTTGTTTACTACCACGGAAAAAATCTAAAGGTGCTTGCCCACACCGACACATCTCTTTAAAAATTTTTACTTCCCACCAATGCGTAGCTATACAGCTATGCACAAATGAACCCCCACAGCCATGCTGATGTCTCATGATATGAACATCTACACCTGCATAGCTACATGGATGTAAGCTGCAATTTAAAAAAAAGTGGGGGGGGAAACAGAGGTGAATAAAGTGCCACCTGCCAGGCCATTCACTTGCGATTTTTAAAAAGACTTGCTAAAAGTGCGATTCTCAAAAAAACCAGTTTGGGGAAAATAACACAGGCCAGATTTGTTTTAGGGGCAGGATCTGTGCAAAGTTCCCCTCCAAAATGGGTTTTTTTACCATCCTACACCTGTGTTTATTGGCCCGTGCAGAACAGGCCTAAGAAATCCTTTCAATCTATAGGTAAAATGGCTAAAAGACATTGAAAGCCCTATCCTTGTTAAAATTCCTAACTATAAACACCTAGTACTTATGATAATTCAGTAGAAGCTCTGCCTTTAAAGACCATGTACCATGTACCAGTTGATGAGGAACATAAAAGTTGAAAGGTTTGTTTCTTTCTTGTAGCCTTCCCAGAAACTCCAATACATAGGGTTTTAGATTTAGTGTCCTCTTGAACTGATCTGGGGGCACTTAAAATTAATCAAGAGGAAAAAGAACATATATATATATTAAGCAGGATACAATGTGTAATTATCCTCAAGCACATTGAGAAGAGAGCATCAGGAAATAATGAATAATTTATTTAGCACAGGAACAATATTCTTAAAACAAACACAGTTTGCAAAAGGAGATAAGCCTTGTAGAATGGGAACAATTAGGTACAAAACCAAACCACTGGGATTTTAATGAGATGCAGTGATGCAGACATGATCTTGCTTCTTTTATAGATTAGAAAGACTGATACCCCGTTTCTATCCCATGTTTCCTTTAGCCAAGGCCACTGCCTTGATTTGCTTAGCTTTAGTGCAACTGTAGTTTCTTTTGCTTTCAGATCATGCCCTTGCTTCTCTGAATTCTCAGACATCATTTCTTTTAAGTCAGTCTCAATCCTTTTTTGGTGCAAAGACAGAAGGTGCTTCTTTTCTTTTTTATATAAATAATCTTTATTTTAATACAGAAGGTGTTTCACCTTACTTGTCTGCAGAGGATGAGTTACTGAGGGCAAGGACGACTAGAAATTCGAGTCATGCAATTGTGACAGTTCTCATGAGTATGAAAAATATTACAGTTCTGCTGCATCCCTGCCCACTTTGCTCTAAGTAGGCTGCCCAACTCAGTATTATTCTTAATAATATGTATATGATTCTCAGTCGGCATGTTTACCTTTTGATTTTAGCTAAAACAAAATTGCAAACAGAAACTCACTTAAAATGCCTCCAAAGGCTGAGGAGCTGAGATCTCTGGCTAATATTTTTAATTCCATCAAGTTAGCACTATTCAGAGATGTGTTATGGTGTGGATTTGCAGAATCATTTCAAAATTACTTGAGGAATGAGCTACACATTGCAAGCTACCAATAGTTACGGCACTATTCTAACTTTCTGTTTCCAGATAATTGACTGTCACACCCTGGAATGTTCAATAACAAGATTCTGTATTCAGCTGATTTCTTTATTATGAAACAGTATCAGGAATAATAATTTAGCCTTTTATTGCCAGAATTAAGCACAGCCAATATTGCAATCACCATTATACCCCGTGTCATCCCCTACATCATGTCACTCCTCACTTCCAGCCGGTCTGCTCCTAAGGGGGGGGGACAGCACCCTCCAGTCACACAGTCTGTTAGAAGAAGAGTTCAGTTCAGTCTCTGGAACCAGCAGAGAGGAGAGAGGAGTAGCAACAGAAGAGACTTCTGGCCAGGAAGAGCAGAGTGACCTGCTGGTGTTCATTTTGGAGGGCTTTTCTCAAAGCCACAGCTTTTAAAACAGTGTATTTTAACAGGGGTTATCTCTTTTTCTCCTTGTAAGGCTGCTGAATCTGGAAGGTGGGGCTTAACAGGGGTTAACAGAGTTCATCTCTTGTTCCTCTTTGTCCTGAGAGGTAGCTTCTTTTGTCCTGAGAGGTGGGGCTTTAGTTCAGTCTCTGGAACCAGCGGTGCGCGCCTAACGGCGCGTGCAATTTTAATTTAATTTTTTTTTAAATTAATAAGGACATATTTGACAGATAGTACGTGCAGATTACTCCAGGGGGGAGTGACTAAAAGCTTAATATTTAAATATCTAAACAAATCAGATATGAAGGCAGAAAGCCAGCCGGGGGATGGGGGCTTTCCAGTGTTTTGCACTGCGTGTCACATGTATGACTATCTGCCACTAGGACAGAAGTCGTGGGTGTGCCCTCATGTACGTGATTCCTGGCACTCAAGGAACGCAGCGTTTCTCTTGAAGCCAAGCAGGTGGCAGACCTGGAGAAGCTGAAAGAGGCAGAGAGGGTGACAGACGAGGCTTTCAGGGACCCAACAGCCGGGTCCCACTTCCCAAGGCGGCTACATCCCTTCGGATGTCATGGAGAACAAAGGCCTTGGGGATGGAGGGTGCCAGTCTGAGGTGGCGGAAGATGCTCCCTTAGATGGGATCCCTTCCTTAACTGGTGACCAGCTATCCTCTCAAAGATTCGAGGATAATTCCCTCGGGGAGGTGGGGGGCTCCTTGTAGTGGGTGATTCAGATCATTAGAAATGTAGAGAGTTGGGTTTAGAGAGGCGTGATGACCGTGATGGTGACTTGCTGCCTGCCTGGTGCTAAGGTTGCGGATGTCACACTTCGGCCTCTAGATAGGCTTTTGTGATTGGTGCAAAGCTTGGGGTGGAGTCAGCAGTTGTGGTCCACATTGGCAAATTCACAACGACATTGGGAAATGTAGCCGGGAGGTTCTGGAAGCTAAATTTAGGCCGCTAGGAAACAGGTTGAAGTCCAGGCCCTCCAAGGTGGCATTCTCAGAAATGCCAATTTCGCTCCAAGCAAGAGGGCGAAGCAGGGCAAGCAGAGATACAGGGTCTCAAATGCGCGGATGAGAAGGTGGTGTAAGGCAGAGGGTTTCAGATTTGTCAGGAACTGGGGAACCTTTTGGGACAAGGTAGGCCTGTACTAACGGGACGTGGCTTCATCTTTAACCAAAGAGGAAAACCAGGAAGCGTTGGCGCTCAACATTAAAAAGGTGGCAGAACAGCTTTTAAACTGATCACTGGGGGAAAGCCGACAGGAGCTGAGGTGACTTCAGTTCGGAATACAGTATGTGTGGGGATGCAGACAGAGAGGGAGGTTTTTCTAAATCAACCACATACAACAAGCCGAACATAATAATGTGCATGTGACAAGGATGTAAAGATGTCTACAAAAAGACTTGAGGGTAAAGCACATAAATCCCAGGTTAAGGGACAGAGACAGGGTAGACAGGTGTCTCTGTGTATGCTAATAGTAGAAGCATCTGACTCCAAATGGGGAGCTAGAGTTACACAGAGTTTTTGAAGGGAGGACTTTGATATAGTGGGCATTACAGAGAGCATGGTGGAATGAGGAGTACTCAGTGGGATGCTGTTATACCAGGCTACAGGTCTCTATAGGAAGCATAGGATAGGGCGCATTGGGGGTGGAGTTGCCCTTTACATCAAAGAGAGCATAGTATCACATAAAATAGACAATGCAACGGGAGCTGGTTCCTCTACAGAAGCACTGTGGATATCAATACCACGCAGGTGAAGGACAGTTTAAAATTAGGAGATATGTTATCGTCCCCTGACCAAAGTGCACAAAGAGGATTCTGGAGATGGAAAAAAAGAAATTAGAGAGGCCAACAAAAAACAAAAAAATGTGAGTGAGTAATGGGCGATTTTAACTATTATCCCTCATATAAACTGGAAAAATGCATGTTCAGGTTCATAGTAAAGGAGAGAGCATTCCTGATATGCTAAATGACTGTGGCCTTTAGGAGCAGATGGTTGTGGAACCAACCAGGGGAGAGGTGATCCTAGATCTAATTCTATGTGGGACCCAGGACCTGGTGCAGGAAGTCCAGTGTTGTTGAACCATAGGAACAGCCACCACAATGCTGTCAGATTCAGTATCTCAGCATGCAAACAAGTGGGCAACTACTAATGTAGTTACATTCGCCTGTGAAAGTGGTGTTCTCAAAGATGAGGGATAGTGCTATGGGAAGCTGAAAGGAAAATCAAGAGAGTCAAAACTGTCCAGGATGCTTTGGGGCTGCTATTTAAAACACAGTAATAAAAAAGCTCAGCTGGAATGTGTTCCACAGGTTAGAAAAGGCAGTTCCAGTCCAAAAGAAAAGCCACCAAGCACTAAGAGAGGTTGAGAAATTATCCAGAAAAAAAAAGAAAATGTCTTTTAGAAAATGGAAGTCCAGCTTGGCTGATGAAGAATATGAGAGGGGAACACAAATGGTGGCAAAAGAGAAGCAAGTTAGCATGTAAGGGAGGCAAAAAAAAAGGATTATGAGGAATCCATGGCCGCAACATCAAGACCAGCAACAAACAGTTCTTCAAGGCTACATCAAAAGCAGGGAAGCCAGTTAAAGGGAAGCGTAGGCCTGTTAGGATGACAAAAGGAACAAAGCGGTGCTAAAAGATGGCAGGGAGATTGCAGGAGAAGCCGAATGAATTCTTTTGTGACCTGCTCTCACACCTAAGAGGAGGTGAGGAACATTCCCGCACCTGAACCAAGCTTCTAGGAGGCTTAACCGAGGAACTAGCGTAAGATGGCAGTAGACAAGGAAGAAGTTCTGGCAGCCATTGATAAACTAAAATGTTACCAAATCCCCTGGCCCAGATTGCATTCAAGCACCTAAGAGTTCTTAAAAAGAGCTCAAGCATGAAATTGCTGATCTTCTCACTTCTTTAATATGCAACTTAATATCCCTGAAATCAGGCTCCATCCCTGAGAGACTGGAAGATGGCCAACGCCTACACCCAATCTCCAAGAAAGGATCTAGGTGGACCCGGGAAATTACAGAGGCCAGTCAGTTTGACATCTGGTTCCTGGTAAAATTAGCAGAATCTATCATTAAAGTTATAAAACTTATAAAACATGTAGAAAAGCAAGACCTGTTGAGAAAGAGTCAGCATGGCTTTGCAAGAGTAAATCCTGTCTTTACAAACTTACTTCAGAGTTCTTTTGAGGGTGTAAACAGGCAATGGATAAGGTGGAAAACCAGTGGACATTGTCTACTTGGATTTCAAAAAAGGCTTGGACAAAAGTTCTCACCAGAGACTGTTGAGAAAACTCAGCAGCCGAAGCGAATAAGAGGGAAGTCCTCCTATGGATTAAAAAACTGAAAGTTGGAGAAACAGGAAACAAAGAGTGGTGTAAAGGGAAGTTCTCACAATGGAGAGATGTATGAGTGGTGTCTCCCTACGATCCGTTTTGGGACCAGTATGCTCTTTTAACCTATTCATAAACAGAATTCGGAAGCAGGGGTGGGTAGTATTGAGGGCGCTGCCAAGTTTGCAGATTTACGCAAACATGTAGGGTGGTGGAGAACTCATTAAAGGATTGTGAAGAGCTCCAAAGCGGACCTTGATAAATTAGGTGAGCGGCTCTAGAAATGGCAAAATGCAGTTCAATGTAGCAAAATGTAGAAGTGATGCACACAGGGCAAAAACCGCAAACTTCACATACACTACAGGGGGTCAAAAGCATTTCCAAACATGAACCAGGAAAGGGATTGAGGCGTGCCTGAAGTTGATAGTTCCATGGGAATGTCAACCCCATGCATTGCAGCTGTAGAAAACCCAAACTCTCTATGCTGGGGACTCCATTAGGAAAGGAATTGATAATAAAACTGCAAAAGATTGTCATGCCCTTATATAAAAGCAGTGGAGTGCCATCACACTTGAGTACTGTAAGTCCAGTTCCTTGGTGGCACGCATCTCAAAAAAGGATATTGGAGGAGATAGAAAAAAGTGCAGAGAAGGGCAACAAGGATGATTGAGGGACTGGAGCACCTTTCCTATGAGGAGAGGGCTGCAGCCGCTTTTGGGACTCTATACTTTGGTAAGGAGAGCGCCTGAAGGGATATGATTGAAGTCTATAAAATTATGCATGGGGTAGAAATGCTGACAGAGAGAAATTTTCTCTCTTTCTCACAATACTGGTGAACTCAGAGGGCATTCATTGAAAATGCTGGGGGGAAGAATTAGGACTAATAAAAGGAAACACTTCTTCACACAACGTGTGATTGGTGTTTGGAATACATGCTGTCCCACAGGAGGCATACACTAACCTGGATAGCCAAAAGGGCTTGGACAGATTTTATGGAGGAGAAGTCGATTTATGGCTACTCAATCTTGATCCCTTCTTTGATCTGAGATTTAAATGCCTTAACATCTAGTTGACCCGACAAATGCATCAAGCTTAGAAGGCCACTAAGTGCCACATCCTGCATGTGAACTCCTGCTAAAGGCACCTGGTGGTGGGCCACTGCGAGTAGCAGAGAGCTGGACTAGATGGACTTTGGTCTGATCCAGCTGGCTTGTCCTTATGTTCTTATGTTCTTAAGAAACTGCCTTCGCCCACCTGGCTCAGAACAATATACACTTCACATTCCTGACAGAACCGCCAACTTAGCAGGTATCTAGTCAATGAGCTGACAATGAGTCTGAGAAAAGCAAAGCCAGGTGAAGCCATTGAAGCTTACGTAGCATGGAGGGGGAATGAGCAAAAACAGGTTCCCATATCCCTGTTTCAGGAGTTAAAACACGGTAGGATCAAACAGGAACTACGCAATGACACTGACTCTTTGAGAACCACTGCTGGTCACAGTACACAGATGAAAATGATTGGCATTTTATATCCTCACTACCTTAAGTGTACTATCCAGTCTTGTTCGTTCCTAAGGTGCTACTGAACTCAAATTTAACTGTTCTACTGCAGACCAGCATGGCTACCCTCAAAATGTGTGGACCAGGCCAATGATCTGACTCAGGATTACACAGCAGGTATCTTCAGATATCTCTCCAACTGACTCTTACCCTGCAGATTTTTTTAAAAAAATCACTTTTTTGCTGATTTACTGAAATGCACTGAGCAAAGTTGTTAATGGAGTGGAGGGACCTGACGGGGCAGTACAGGGAGACGTGGTCCCTCAGATATGCAGCCCAAGACTGCTCACAGCCTTGAAGGTCAAAACCAACTGGGCTGTAATGCTACGAGTTGCCTGGGAGATGCCCAATTCTGCCACTCATAACTAGCCATCAAATAATTACTGTCCACCCACACAATTAGATACACACACCCCTGAATAATTCATTATTGTTTTTATTTAAAAACAACCGTACAATCCCATTTTATGAGTGACCAAGGAAATCACTTTCAGCTTGGCGATGTATAAATATAGAAGACGAGCTTGATCTATGCTTTCTAACAAACAATGGTGGTTTAAGACTTGGTTAAGATGATGAAGTGCTAAAGAGTGAGGGAGAGATGAACATATTAGTATAAGCAACAAAAAAATAGGAGTGGACCACAGTTTGTAAACTGAGGACAAAAGTGGTGCCAAATCTTTCCATTTAATTTTTGGCTTCTACCAGTACTATTATTTGGGATTCCACCTTGTACTCTTGGAAATACTGTCCCTGGATGGGCAGAGAGTAGGTCTTATTGACATTTGCATTTCCACGCTGGCTACTTACCAGAAACCTGTTTTAATGATTGAGCCATTAAAAGGTTCAGTGGGAAAAATTGCCACTCCCTCTTCTGAAAACTTGTGTGATTAAATCTTTGGAACTGTGTGTGGCTATCGCTCTATAATGCTAGGAATTAAGGGGAGAGCCTTCCAGATGGGCCTATGAACCACGCTGCCAGCATGGGCCAATTTTCACACTGGCCATGCTGGCAGGGGCTGATGGGAATTGTAGTCCATGAACATCTGGAGTGCCATAGGCTCAACACCACGGTGCTACTGTATCTCATAAATAGCAAAATGCCAAACAGCTGTCTTTGATTATACCTTCTGTGCATAAGAATTATTTGTTAGGTGCACTCACTCAAGGAAAAAATCATTACTGATAATGTAGTATTTCCATAACCATATTATATGTATTTTTCAGATCTGAACCAGCTTGCTCCATGGTTGCCACTAATGGTCTGTACTTGACCATCCACATACCTGTCTCAAAGGTATGTGGGAATGGTTTTCTTAAAATGTGGATCATGCATTAGAAATCCTTGCCATCTTTATGAAACTACAGTTTCTAGAGCTCTGTAAAGCTAGAGCTCTTCATAGCGTGTGTCACAAGGGGGTAGCTCCTATACACACTTAGATCTTACCAAAATCTCTGTTCAGTTCCATACTCAACTTACCAAATCCTACATATAGAAACATAGTAATGTATAATGCTATATGTAATATATAACATTGATCACAGCCAAAAGATTCATCAAAATAGCCGGCATGCAAAATCAATTGAAAAGATCATTTTGCGCCACTTTTGCTACATCATGAACCAGCTCAAGAGCTAAACTTCAGGTAACTATGTTCCATCCACTCAGTTACATTTATATGGTTCACAGCAGATCTGCTTCTTTTCTTCATAGCAAACAACTGCAAGGTGCTGTTCTGTTTACAGTCTTAAGCATGTTCAAGTTTGGATAGCTGGTTTAAGCAGGAGTCTTTCTTTGTATCTTTGCAATATCCTTAGTCAATTCTGGCCTGTTTTTCCTTTTTTCAGTTTCAAATTATCATTGCTTTACTTTAAAGCTTGGGGGTACAAGTAGGGTCGCCAGCTCCACCTTGGGAAATAACTGGAGATTTGGGGAGTGGAGCTTGAGGAGTGTGGGGTTTGGGAAGACTTCAGTGGGGTATCATATCATAGAGTTCACCTTCCAGAGTGATCATTTTCTGCAAATGAACTGATCTCTGTTGACTGGACATCAGTTGTAACCCCAGGAGGTCATCTGGAAACTGTCAACCCTAGATTCAAGCTCTGCATTATAAATGATGTACAGAATCCATTTCTGGTTGGGAGAATCCTTTGGCGATTCAAGCAAATCTTCCTGTGTACATTTTCTGTCATGACTCTAGACAGGAGTTCAAGGACTAGAGAGAGGAAAGAGGGGAGATGATCAGATCCACGCCAAAAATAAAATGCGACCAGATCATAGATCAGCATGCTGTTCGATCTTCCATTAAAATTATATTTATAATATTTATTTCCTATAAATTAGACTGGTCCCATTAATCATATCAAGGTTCCATTCAAGAACTTTTATTAGTTTAAGCACACAAAACAGTGATTGGTGGACCATTCTGGCAGTGGCTACTAGTGGGCATTTCCCCCCTAATAAAGCGCTCTAATCAGCAGTTTTGTGACAGGACATCAACACAAAATGATGATCATCAGATGACCTTTTTGTTTCTTTTCTGATTTCTCCAGTCAGGCATGAATTCATAGAAGGCCTTGATAGTCAGCCTTTGAACTATTCGTTAAGCAGCTCTGCGCGCGAATCTGTGCGTAATAATTCGTCTGTGTTATATAACCAGGTCACTCTAAGCACTAACTTTTGCTGTTCCAATTTGTCAAGCTTTGAATTGCTTAAAACATGCCATTTTTTTAAAAAAATGTTGAATTTGGTGCTGATATACCATTATTATGCTATTTCTACCATTAGGCAATATTATACTAAGCTGACTGCCAATATTTGAAGCTTGAAATGGGGATTAACAAATCTTTCTATTTTTGCAGCAGTTACCAAGGGAATTTCATCTCTCACCTTTTGCAACAAAAGTATTTGTCATCACATTGTCCAACATTCTTCTTAGGATATGGGCAATTTCCAGTAACGCACAAGCCTCCACCCCAGGTACAATCAGCGTGGTTCTGTATAACACAGAAACCTGTAGAAATGTACAGAAGAGGAAAATACTTGCTTAACACCGGGCCACAATAAGAAATGAACTTTTAGATTTTCCCATTCTAACTTCCCAATTACCTACTGCAGAGAATGAACTACTGCAAAGCTCATAGACTATGAATTGCTGCTTTCTGGTTGCCCCTTCTCTTTAGGTAGGGTTCCCATAGTGTGATATTCTGGTAGGGAAAATATATGCCTATTGCATTTCCCCCACCGCATACGTGTTAGAATATTTATTTTATCTATATATATAAACGCGAAATACCACTGACTGACTCACTGACTCATCAACAGAACTCAAAAACCACTGAAGCCACTAATAATATTAGCTTAAGTAACACCTGTTCCTTATGTACTCCAGGTGCTCACTAAGAAAGGATTTCCCAAAATATTCACTTTCACTTGATTTATTACCTATTTACTGTTTTCACTGCTTATCTCTGGCCATCTGCGTGAACATTCTAAGGGCTAACCAATCCCTCAGTCCACAGACATGCTGCACAAACATTCTAAGGGTGACAGTTACACACCAGCAGCTTCATTCCTTCATCAACTGCACTCTACCACCGCCCTCCACAACCCATGTGAACCTATTTGAAAATCAGGAACTCCATCAGTCCACAGGACAGTCTGTGAGGAAATATGCTGCATGTCACCCCAAAGTTCACAAACAGGTTGCAAAAAAGTATGCTGAATGTCACCCTGAAGTTAACAGACAGGCTGTGAAAAAGTACTCCTCCACCCACCCTCACGTTAACAACACCGCTACAGCCAAATGCTATCAAAATAGATTACAAACCACACTCCCCCACCATGACCAAACAATGATTTTTTCCACCAGGTTGTTTCAAAGTCACCATCACATTATAGAACATGCCCCAACTCGCAAATCTGAACACAGAAATGGGCCATGCCACACAGCAGAAATATTTTCAAAATGCTTTCAAAATGTTTTATTACTGCTAAAAACATTTTATGGTGTTGTATCCAGTCCCCCCAATTGGGGGAAACAGCATCACTTTCAATATTTAAACTGGGGGGCCCAGATTCTCCCTTTAAGGTGGATTTAAAAGGAGAATCTGGGCTCCCTAGTTTAAACAAGTGATACTGGAATCCATCCCCAAACAGCATCATTTTCAATGGTGTTTAAACTAGGGAGCCCAGATTCTCCTTTTAAATCCTTTAAAGGGATACTCTGGGGTCCCCAGTTTAAACAACATAGAAAGTGATGCTGTTTTGGGGTGGATTATCCCCGCACCTTATCACAAAAAAGATAAGAATCATGCCTTACATTATGGGTCATATCACCCAAGGCATTTGCGAGATAACCTCCCGTATAGCCAACTGTTAAGGATAAAGAGAAATGCTACAAATGAGACTACGTTTATAGCTGAAGCTAAAATTGTTCTAGAGCAGTATCATTCAAGAGGCTACCATATTCCAGTATTAGAAACAGTGTGGCAACGAGCTAATAATATTCCACGAGAAAAATTATTTCAACCAAAAAAGAAGGAAAAGGATAATGCCATGCATTGGGCACTAAATTACAACTCATTAGCGCCAGAAATAAAGTCATTTTGAAACATTGGCACTTACTTTCAGAAAACCCTGGATGTGAATCCCTTCCGAAAATTGGATATAGAAGAACGAACAATTTGAAAGATAAATTGGTAAGATTGGACTTCAGACCCAAGATAGAATATATTCCTCCAGTGATAGGACATTATAAATGTGGTAACTGTAGCATATGTGCACAATCAATAAATACAAAAGTAATCATTGATCTGATGACAAATTACAAATGGTATCTTAGGCAATTATCTAATTGTAATACAGCACAGTGCGTCTACTTAATACAATGTAGCTGTTCCTTTATGTCGGAATAATGACAAGACAACTCAAAACATGTGTTTTTGAGCATAGATCAAATATTAAACTTAAAAAGGAAGAGGCTCCATTAGTACAGCACTTTGTAGAAGCGAAACACAGTGAGAGAGAGTTTTCGTTTGCTATTTTGTATCATTGTGATGCACCAGGCGAAAAAGGCTTTGATGTCAAGAAACATTTGCTAAGGTGGGAGAATAAATGGATTTATAGATTCCACAGCCATTTGGGGAATAGCTTGAATAAAGAATTGAATTTTGCATGCTATCTATAAAAAGTGGTATACCTTTAATTGGAAAACGGCTGCAAGAGATTAATGCAGCTAGAGTATAAGTGCAGAGAATAGCGGACAGCTGACATTACGCCTAGAAAGGGGAGCAATAAGAGATGTGATTGTATTATTGTTATTAACTGTAAGTAAATGATTACAAACCATTATAGGATTTTTATTAAAAAGTTTTTTAAAAAAGATATTTATTAAAATACAATTGTTTAAAGTTAATTAATTTATTATTAATTATTCATCTATTTATTGAATATCTTGTATAAATGTATAAAATGGTTAAAATGTTTTTTTTAATGTTAAAAATATTTAAAATTACCTAAAAATTGTATAAAAATGAGGTTTATTATAATTACATTACTCTTGTGTAGACCCTTTGAAAGGCTGAACATCCATAGAAAATAACGTATCTGATGAAGAATCATCTCAAAAACGGCAAAAGTAACGCATAAACCGTTCATGTGGATTGAGATATGGACTCTTTGCTTTGCTAATGGATTGGAGATGTGGACTGATTGTCCTTCTTGAGGCTCGAATTCCAGGACTGTAATGTTACCCTTTTAAAGAAATTTCTGTAATAGCCTAATGTATGGAATTGTAGATATTATTGCACTTGCACTTCACGTATTATGTTAATTGCACTGTTCACTTGATAAAATTGTGGCAGGTGCAAGGCAAATTGTGGAAATTTAGGGGGTGCCTGCTGTCAGCAGTGCAATTATTAAGGTAGCAGCACCAAAATTTCACAGTATCTTCGTGAGACCCTACTGATGATACCATCCAGGTTTGGTGAAATTTGGTTCAGGGGATCCAAAGTTATGGGCCCTCAAAGGTGTAGAACCCATGGACCCAAAGGTGTTATCCATCTCCTATTAGCTCCCATTGGAAACAATGGGGGATGGGGTTCTCCCTTTGGGAGTCCGTAACTTTGGATTCCCTAAACCAAACCTCCCCAACCTGGGTGATATCATCAGGAGAGTCTCCCGAAAAATCCCTGAAATTTTGGTGCTGCTAGCCTAAAAACTGCGCCCTCTGCAGGCCAAAAACGGAAAAACACTGAAAATACAAAAAATCCCACAAATGAACCTGCAGTTTTTGCACCCCCCACAAGTGGGTGCCCTGGGCAACTGCCCACTCTGCCCAATGGGAGGAACGCCTCTGCTTGGCAGCTATCATAAAGAAGATGCTGGAAAAGATAGAGTTTTAGATTGATCCAATTTGATTCTTCTTATGACTTTAGGTTCCCTTCCAGACCTTTGAAATATCTTACCTGGAGCAGCAAGAAAAACACAAAGAAGGACAGAGCGGAGAATATAAAATATTTTCATGGTTATCTGGTAGAAATTCAAATTCTGTAGTCTCCTTTGCAAAGAACCCACGCAAGACTATGGAAGTTCTAAGTAGATGTCCAGAGTAGATGTCCAGAGACAGTGATGAATTCTAGGAAGACTGGATGAGGTTGAACCAACTGAAATGAAATCCAGAGATTATGGAGGTGTTAATTTGTATACTGGTGGCTCCCCTGTTTTGGCTATGGTCACTTCCTCTCCAAAGGATCATATGTGCACTCTGTGAGCGGTACTAAAGTATGAAAATAAGATGATTCTTCCAGATTTCTAAGAGTGACAATATTTAAAAAATGCTTTATATCACCCTAGGCTGATTTAGCAGCCTGGGCCATGTCTTAGGATGACTGACCTCATCACAATAATATTCTTATTAATAAACTTGGCAGTAGACTATTGATATACTCTAGAAGGATGTGTGTTGAACTATTTTAAACAGCCTGTCCAAAGTGTGACTTTTGAGCTAAACACAGAGGAAGAGCCAACACACTTAGAGGTACATAACACACTAGGACTTCCTTACTGTGGAAAGAGTGGAACCTTTAAAAACCAAAATTCCATCTGCTGCTATTCATTGTATGATTTGACATTAATTGTGTCTGTTGCATATTATTGTTTTTGGTTGTTGGTATATGATGGATATTGTTACAAGTTATACTCCTGAATTATTACTGGATATCAAAAACTATTATTTATGATTATGAACTGGGACATATATATCACAGCATATACCCTTTGGAAGTGATTTATATTGTGAAGAAAATGAAGTAGGAACCAAGCCCTGCAGGAATTAACAAGACAAAGTAGCCTTCATTTTTGTATTACTCCCAAACATTTTGCTTCAACATGTGTTATCCTTTTCTTTTCTTTTTGCCCCCTGTTTGCAATAGGATGCTAAACTTAATTTTCCATTGATCAGATGCAGTAAAGCTATGTTCTGAACACTCAATTGGTCAAGAAACAGAGGAGCATGATAATTACAAACATGGTACAATGTGTAAAGATAATCAGGATTGTTTCAAAACACCTATCAATAATTAACAGTACAGAATTGTATGCATAGTTACTCCTGTCCAAATCTGTTGAAATCAATATATTTAGACTGAAATAACTCTGCACAGGATTGCACTGTAAGTCAGTTGGTTTGGTTATATATCAGCCAGATCCCACCTGGGAAATAAGCAACATTGAACATAGCCTGGAAATATTAGCCTGGACATAATTCAGGAATGGTCTTTTAGCAAAATTCTACAATGTGACATGTGAATTGCTGCCAAATACAGGCCTGCAGGAAATTTTCCAGTTAAACTTGAATGTTATTTACAAAAAAATTCAACTGTCTTGACTTTAAAAAAGGAAAGAAGAATTCATTTTTTAAAAGGCAAAGCAAACAGTGTTTTGTATAGTTGCTGTTTGGATAATTGACCACTCACCTGCACCTTTGAATTTGTGCTAATCCACTGTGAAAGCAAGGAAAGGGCTCTGCAAATTCCATTTCCTCACTGATTTGGTTACAGGATTGGCTCCTTTCAGCATGAGATCAGAGTTGATTTTTCAAAGGGCGCTAGCTTGGCTCCTCCAAAGGAGGATATGATCTCCCTTTGAACCCAGCTAGTCCCACGGAGACTCAGAAAAGTAGTGGTGAATTGTCCTTTTCTCAAGGCAAATAAAGCAACTGTGCATTTCTTTGTCCCATGGAGTTCAGTCCAGCTCTTCCTCCCTTCTCATGTTCCCTAGTATGGTACCATGTCAGAAGAGCATTGGGCTTCATGCCTCTAAATACTGCCCATCCGATAAAATTCTAATGAGGACACATAGAAACAAAGTGTAGGAAAGCAATCGGAATGTCCTGACCCACACCAAATCAAGTGGTGTGGAATGTGGAATGATGCCTACACACATACATGTCAAGTGAAGTTGCTGGTACTATTAATGTTGAAGCCTGGTACAAGGGACAATTGGGAATTTCTTAAGAGTGAGATCTTGAGGGCACAATTTCAAACAGTTCCAATGAGGAGGAAAAATGGGAGGTGTCTAAGGAAACCAGGATGGCTGTCTAAAGAACTTTCAACTGAGCTAAGATTTAAAAGGGACATGTACAAGAAATGGAAAAGGGGGGAAATCACCAAAGAGGAATGCAAACAAATAACCAGGATGTAAAAACAGAGAAGGTCAGAAAAGCTAAAGCTCACAAAGAGCTGAGGCTTTATAATACTGATTCCTAGATGTTGTGGGAACACTGCCACGTGGGTGTTTTTTTCAGATCACAACGCTACCACCAAAAATGTAACAGCACCCACTCCCTGAGGGAAGACAGAGGTCCCAAAAAGGGAGTGAAGCCTTTTGCTGAGGGTGGATATTTGGGTAGCTGAATTTGTTGGCCTAAGGCACTCCCCTCAACTTACACACACAGAAAATCCTGTCAGGGGACACTAAACTATAGATATAAAGCTGCCACCAGAAACTGAACGAAATGGAAAGTATAGAGGGGCTCTTGAATGTTTAAAACACCAACTTTATTTTTATTTAACAGACTTCTCAGGATGATGGTTCAGAGAGGCACATAAACGTTACTTTAGGCAGATACTTCATAATGGTTACAGAGCAAGCAGTTTGTTTGGCTGTTTCAGTTACAAGCCCACCAACCAGACCTCTAACCTCTTGTGAAAACAAGGCTGAGATATCTCTGAGAATACAGGCCCCCTTTGCCTTATTCCCCTTTGTCTCTGGCTCTCTTTGCCCTTAGACACTATCTCCTTCAACTGACTCTAAGGAAAATGACAGAGTTTGTGTGTCACACAATCTCTCAAGCTGCTTTCCAGACTATTGAGTTCTCCAACTCTCCTTTCTAACAGGCTTCTTCCTGCTTTTATATCAGACAGTGCACCCTATCTGTGGCTGCCAGCTATACCATTCCAGCCCAGCCAATCAGGCTGTGCTCTGGCTGTTACTGTGCTGTTGCTCTGGCTAACAGCACCCCTGCAAATTAACCCCATAAGAGCCTAATCCGTCACACCCTACTTAGGGATCTGGGTATGTTTAATTTGGTGATGAGAAGGTTAAGAGGTGACGTGACAGCCATGTTTAGATATTTGAAGGTATGTCATGTTGGTGAGGGAGCAAGCTTGTTTTCTGCGGCTCTAGAGACTAGGACCAGGAGTAATGGGTTCAAGGTGAAGAGAAAGAGTTTCCACCTAAACATCAGAAAAAACTTCCTGATAGTAAGAGCTGTTCAACAGTGGAATGCACTACCTTGGAGTGTGGTCGAGTCTCCTTCTTGGGAGGTTGTTAAACAAAATCTGGACAGCCAACTGCCTGGAGTGCTTTGATTATGTGTTCCTGCATTGCAGGGGGTTGGACTTGATGGCCCTTGTGGTCTCTTCCAGCTTCCCATTCCTTCTATGATTTCATATATTAATACAGGAAAAGTAATGAACTGGGGATCAGTAAATTCATGTGAACTGGAATATCATGCAGATTCAGTATGCATTTGTGATTCCTGCAAACTTTCAACTCTTTAAAGTCCTCTGGGTAACTTGGATTTTCTGTCTTTATGGTCACATGGCATATAATCTCTGGCCCTTTTCACACTATAGGTTTGTTCTAGAACAATTATTTGAGGCTGCTCCATATTCTACAAGTTTTCCACACTTTCGAGCCCCTTAGCACAGATCAGATTTGCTCACTTTCTGATTTGCTCCACATCGGTCACATCTTCACTTTTTTTTTTTTTCCTGCTCCTGGATGTATGTACAACTTTTTCAAAAGACATGGTTTAACTCCAGATGTGCCTGGCTAGTGTGTTATACCTTGCGACTGCTCCACTTTCAAAATGCCCGCCCAAGCGCTGACACAATTCAACCCAGCCAATTGGAAGCCACTACTGAATTGGAGTTGCGCACGCAGATTTTTAGGTTTCGATTTGCTCTCACTCGCCTTTTACTGCTCCTCGCGAACGGTCATACTTTCCATTATCTCTCCGTAGCACTCGTCGGATCGGCAGGAAGGGAACACGGCTCATTGTTATGCCGTTTACTCAGGGGAAGCTGTCCATAAGAGGCAGAGAGACCCTCCTTTTGATGCAACCAGCGTGTACTTCAGAGATGCTCTTGTAGAAGGAAGGGGATTCTCTGCTACAGTGGAGGGGTTGGGGCTATCCAGGGGTGTAACAAGGTAAACTGGAGCCCTAGGTAAAACCTGAGTTGGTGCCCTCCCATGGACAGCCACCCCACAACGACCATTTTTTGCACCAGGTCATTGGTGCCAGCAGGAGGTACGTTTTTAGATATATCAGCACCAGAATTTCAGCGTATCATCAGGAGACCGTCTGATGATGTTTCACCTCCAGGCTTATGCAGTTTGGTTCAGGGGGGCTAAAGTTATGTACCCTTAAAAGGGTAGCCCCCATCTCCTTATCTCCCATTGGAAAGGATGGGGCCACCCCCTTTAAGGGTCCATAACTTTGGTCCCTCTGAACCAAACTGCACCAAACCTGGGGGGAATAATCAGGGCTGTCTCCTGATGAGACCCTGAAAGTTTTGAGACTGTGCCTTCATAAATGTGCCCCCAGCCTGCACCCCCCCCCCATTGACAGAAATGCAGTAAACTCACTTCAGAACAAAGATTATTGGGCAAATTTCTGGGATGTTCCTGAAGGGGGTGCATTTTTTGACGTATCGGCACCAAAATTTTGAGGTATCATCTGGAGACGGCCCTGGCGACACCCCCAAACCGGTGCAGTTTGGTCTAGGGGGGGCCTAGTTATGGACCCTCAAAAGGATAGTCCCCATCTCCTATTAGCTCCCATTGGAAAGAATGGGGGATGGGGCACCTCCTTTGAGGGTCCATAACTTTGGCTTCCCTGGACCAAGCCTCACCAAACCTCGGGGGTATCATCAGGACAGTCTCCTGATGAGTCCCCGAATGATTTGAGACTGTGCCTTCAGAAATGTGCCCCCCAGACAGCCCCCCCCTTTGGATGCAACCAGTCTGTCCTTCGGAGATGCTTATCTAGAGGGGGAGAGGAGGAGGATCCAGGCATGACAAGCTGGGGGCTGGAATAGAAGGGAGGGTAGATCAGAATCACCAAGATAGTTAATAACTCCAGTGAAGTGAGAATACTACAGTTTGTTTTTAAAGTGCAGGCACCAGCTCTGTATTCTGTTGTGCAACTCTGTATTCTGTTATTTCATTAGTCTTGGAGCAGACAGAATTTCATCTCAGAAAAAAATAGCCAGGTCCTTGTTGCTTTTTTAAAAGACACATTCCAACCAAGGATGTCTTGTGCTCAGTTGTGGAGAGCCACTCCATTGTAAATGAAAAAGAACTCTGTACATGCTTTTGGGTTGCCAACAGATTTGCTGGAAAATGTCCTTTTTTAAAAAAAAAGAGTCAAGGCTCAATGTGTGGGAATGCGGAGCACAAGCGCACGATAGGCAATTGGAAGGAAGGTTTCTGAGATCTTGTTATACCCCCGCGAGAAAGCACGAGATAACGGTAGCCAGTAGGAAGACAGGAGTGTCATCTTCTTGTTGCCACGTCACGCGGCAACACGTTCGAAAGTACCCGCCCCTGCACGGCATGAGAGCCAATCAGGACATCCATGGCAATCGAGGGCAACAGCACTTTGCGGTAGTGTGGAAATGTCGGCTTTCTTGAATCAGATGCAGGACCGGATTCCTGCCATGGAATGCGTTTGCAATGTGTAAGAAAAAATCTGAATCAAAAAGGTCCAGTTGCTGCTGCACATAGCATTAATCCACATCTACTTTACATTTTTTGCCAGTGCGGAAAGGGCCTCTGTAAGACCAATATAGGACAAAAATGTGGCATATGCACAACAGCATAGAGGAAAGAGAAATGCTCCCCAGAGATTATACCAATGAGGAACTCACAGTGTTTGTGTGTGCAAAACTGAATCTCTTTCATATCTAAGCCTGAATGGGCACTTTGGAACTGACAGTTCCTGTTGTCCGCCCACTTCTCCCCCACCCCTACTTGACCTTCTAGTCACCTAAGCTAAGGTAGCCTCTCTCAGCCTCAGTCACAAACCTGCAATCTGGGGCAGAAATAATAACCTAAATTGGAGGGCAGTTGTAAGGATTTCTAACAGAATGTCAGTGAAACACTTAGGACAGTTTTATAAAGTTACATTAATGTTCTGTATTACTGTCTGAAAGTATTTGAAGGAAAAAATGGGGGAACAAACATGTTGGCATTGTCATGAATAGAAAGGCAGAAGAATGCAATTCTTTGGCTAGAACAGCCAGTGTTTGATGAGTCAGGTTAACAGCAATCTGACATACCACTTTCCTAAAGTACATCTTTTATGCACAGCAGCTTCTGACATATCTTCAAACATGAGCATTTATGCAGCATTTCATAAGGGACATCAAAGTAAGATAAGTGAGGCCATAGATGTGTTATATGTGAAGAGCTCCTAAAAATATATGACTAATGGTTTCCAAAATGCTCTAAATCACAATTTTTAATACAGAAATATGTTAATTTAAAAAGAACCATCATGCAAAATCAGCAGAAAAGACCACCTCATGGTGACTTTTCCATATCATAAAGCAATTCAACAACAGATGTCAGATGCCTACTTTTATCAGGCAATTGGAAACATATGGGTTTCACCAATGCAGTTTCAAATGCTCATGCGTGTATTTAAAAATGAGGATATCACTCCCAGGCAGTTACAACAGAATCAGTTTGCTTGGCACTACATGCTTCCTGAGTAGATTTTCCATCATCAGTTTAGTCAGGTGTTCAAATTTTGGCTAAAAAGTGGAACCTAGAGGGAGACAGATCATATAAACAGAAGGAAGAAAACAGTAAGATGATCAGAGATAATACAACATATAGTTTTTCAGAATGATGTAGAATCTCTCCTTTAAGGTTATGTTTACTACATTTGCTCCTCTCCAAATTTATGTGACTTCCTTGGGTTTCAGGATTTTGGATTTCTGTGAAAGAAGTACAAGCATAAAACTAGGTTAAATGTGACTGAAAACTCTGCACTAGAAAGGTTGTTCTTGTTCTTATTTATTCATTTGGAAAAATGTTTATGCTTCCTCTTTGGAGACCTGGTAAAAGCAGCTCAAAAAGTGAGAAAACACAATAAAATTATAAAAACTTAAAATTAATAACGTACAAAACTCAGCCAAGGCATAAAAACAGTGTAAATAGGTGTTGGGCGCAGTGAGCACAATAACATGCAGCAGCAGGAAAAAAAAGAACGAAAGTGGTTGGAGAAGAGTCACCCCTATGGGTATAAAAGAGCCATCACACATCCACAGGGCAATCGGGATGTGGACATAAATGTGCCTCCTCATGACACCCCCTTTGCTTTCGGGTCCCTGAAGAAGGTTCTTAGCATGGAGTTTTTGAGAACAGCCAGAACATCGCCTGATGTGCTTATGGCACTTGCAGGATTTCAGCTGGATGTGCCTTCTCAGGTCAAAGGACATCATTTCTCGCCCAAACCTTTTTCTCCCAGAGCTCAAAGAAGCAAGAAGACCACTGTGAGGCCTCCTGCTATAAGCAGGCAAATGATATCCCTGATGAATTTATTAATCTACATTGATCTGGATTTTAAGTCCTGGGTACCTGAGTATTCATGCACAAAATCAGAGGGTTTCACTAACTGGTATTCTATTCACAACACTTTCTTCCACTATTATTGACTGAATATTACTGGCAAGCACAAAACCTTTATCTTGTCAAATGCAGCAATATTTATTTATTCAGCACAGAAATCAATCCCCCTAATGCCAGGCAGGGGCGTAATGCCCATTGGGCAAAGTGGGCAGTTGCCCAGGGCGCCCCTTGTGGCGGGCCCCAAAAATGCAGGGTTCATTTGTGGGTTTTTTGGTATTTTAGTGGGTTTTCCATTTTTGGCCTGTAGGTAGGGCACAGTTTTAGAAGTTAAGACAGGGGTAGGGGAGCTCTCCAGATAAAATTCAGGAACTACCTCCCCATCAGTTTCACCAGCATGGCCAATTGGCCATGCTGACAGAGGCTGATGGGAATTGTAGTTCCTGAACATCTGGAGAGCCGCGAGGTTCCTACTACCCCTTGGCTGGGGCAGCACCAACATTTCTAGGATAGCCTTTTGGGAGACTCTCTCCTGATGCTAGTCACCTAGGGTTTGAGCCAGGAGGTTTGGTTCAAGGAGTCCAAAGTTATGGACTCCCAATGGGGGTGCCCCATCCCCCATTGTTTCCAAGGAAAGCTAATAGGAGACTGGGGCTCCATGTTTGAGGGTCAATAACTTTGGGACCCCTGAACCAAACTTCACCAAACCTGGGTGGAATCATTAGGAGAGTCTCCTAAAGATACCCTGAAAGTTTGGTGTGGCGGAAGCTTAACAAATTGCACCCTCTGACAGCAGTCAGTAGGCACCTCCAAAATTTTCCCAGATTTTCCTTTTAAATCCCCTCCCCTTTGGCAGCTTAAACATTGAAAGTGATGCTGTTTCGAGGTGGGGGAGAATCAACCCCAAAATAGCATCACTTTCAATGTTGTTTAAACTGGGAACCCCAGATTCTCCCTTTAAGGTGGATTTAAAAGGAGAATCTGGGCTCCTTAGTTTAAACATCATTGAAAATGATGCTGTTTGGGGGTAGATTCCATCATCACTTGTTTAAACTAGGGAGCCCAGATTCTCCTTTTAAAACCACCTGAAAGGGAGAATCTGGGGTTCCCAGTTTAAATAACATTGAAAGTAATGCTGTTTCCCCCAATTGGTCCAATTTGGTCCAGGGGGTCCAAAGACTGGATGCAACACCATAAAATGTTTTCTTAGCAGTAATAAAACATTTTGAAAGCATTTTGAAAATGTTTTCAAAAAATTATTTCTGCTGTGTGACATGGCCTATTGCTGTGTTCAGATTTGTGAGTTGGGGCATGTTCTATAATGTGATGGTGACTTTGAAATGACCTGGTGTAAAAATCATTGTTTGGTCATGGTGGGGGAGGGTGGCAACCCATGGGGGGGTGCCAAACTCCAGTTTGCCTAGATACATCACTGAGCCTAGCTACAAGGGGGACGGGGGGCGCGCGCGTTGCACTGTGCACGTGCCTGGGGGGGTTACGCCACTGATGCCAGGTACTGAATGGAAAAATCTTTACCCCATCCCAGAGTGTTTTTAGGTTTGAAACACACAGCAGGGATTATTCTTGGCTCATGCCTTGAAAATACCTTATTTTCTATATGGAGAAGACATGGGGCTTTGGATGCCATTGCTCCAACAGCAGGCTCCCATTTCTGTTCCCTGGCCCCAGCAGGCCAGGAACCCTCAAGTGAACTTGTCCTCCTCCTGCAGCTCCAGACTCTCCAGCAGGATCCATAGGCAGATAAAAGGTGGGAGGGAGGGCTGCTTTCAGATCTAAGCCTGGACCAGGCAGAGAACTGCATACTTGGCAGCCTCCTACACTCCAGTTCAAAGTACTGTGGCTTCCAACTTAAGGAATGGCCTACTCGAGGCCATTCTTCAGAATGTTCAAAGCAGAAATAAAGCCTCTTTTTTATAAAGGGGTTATTGTTGTTGTTGTTGTTGTTATTATTATTATTATTTAATATACTGCCCTATCTCCGAGGGGCTCAGGGCGGTGTACAGTATAAAACATCATATAAAATCATACATACAGTTATATCCTAAAACAGTTATATCCTAACCCTTACACAACCCTCCCGAAAAAGAATAAGAATAATGGGTCCCGATGGCATTAGGGACCCATATGGAGCAAAGGGGGAGGGGGCTGGGGCACCCTCAGCGGCTGGTCTCTCCAAAGGCCCGGTGGAACAACTCGGTCTTACAGGCCCTGCGGAATTCTCCAAGGTCCTGCAGGGCCCGGACGGTAGATGGTAGAGTGTTCCACCAGGCCGGTGCCAGAGCCGTGAAAGCTGCCCTGGGCCCAAGCGTGGAGCTGCCAGCTAAGCGTCATCAAGGGGCCAAGGGACCTCCAGTAAAATTGGCCTCTGCTGAGTGGCTGGAGGTTTGAGCTGGGACATAATATGGGGTAAAATATGCGGTCCCGGAAAGGTTCCCGAGGGTCCCAGGCCACGTAAGGCCTTGAGAAGGTCAACACCTAAACCTTGAAAATGATTTCAAGAATTCCAACTGGCAACCAAATGCAGGTGGGCGCAACACAGGTTGAATATGCTTCTCGAAAATTCCCTGTGAGCAGGTGGTGGTGAGCCACCGACGATGTTGAACCAGCGCTCTTCAATTTCTGGATCAAAAAAGCAAGGGAAGGCTCATGCGTAGAAGCCCGAAGTTACAATAGTTCAGCCTGTAGGTGACACGCTGTAATGGGATCACAGTGGCTAGGTCAGCGTTAGAGAGGAAGCCATCGGGCCTGTCGAAGGAGGAAAAATGCAACCCGGGTTATATGGGCCACCTGGGTCTCCATTGAACGAGACGAATCCAAGTGGGACCCCCAGGTCATGGATGGAGGAGGCCGGTGCCAATATGGCCCCCTCCCACACCGGTGGCTGGAAATCCCCAACCTCTCCCCCCCGACCAAGCCAGAGGATCTCCGTCTTCGATGGATTGAGTTTTAACCTGCTCTGTTGTAACCAACCAGCGACCACCTCCAGCCAATGCTGTAAAGCTGCAGGGGCGATGACAGTTCCCCACTCCATCAAAAGAATGAGCTGAGTGTCATCAGCATACTGATGACAGATCAGCCCAAAGCTCCGTACCAACTGAGCAAGGGGTCGCATGTAGATGTTAAATAACAATGGGGACAACAATGCCCCCTGAGGCACACCGCAATGAAGCGGGCACCTACGGGAAGCATGGTCCCCGCACCACACTTGCTGACTCCGCCCCCGGAGGAACGAGACAATCCATTGAAGGACAGTGCCCCGGACCCCGGAGGCAGCCAGGCGGTGGGCCAAAAGATCATGGTCAACCACATCAAACGCTGCGGTGAGATCAAACAACACCAGCAGCGCCGATCCGCCTCGGTCAAGTTGCATACGGAGTGTGTCTGTGACAGCGACGGGAACTGTCTCCGTCCCATGCCCAGCACGGAAGCCAGACTAGAAGGGATCAAAAGCCGATGTGTCATCCAGGAAGCCCTGAAGCTGCTCCAACACCACTCTCTCAATTACCTTCCCCAGAAACAAAAGGTTCGAGACGGGGCGGTAATTGGCCAGATCTCCAGGATCTAACGATGGTCTTTTCAAGAGTGGGTGGACCACTGCCTCCTTCAACCCATCTGGAAAGGCTCCTTGCTCAAGGGAGTCATTGATGATCTTCAACAGATGGGGTTGTATCTCCTCCCGGCATGTTTTAATCAGCCAGGAAGGGCACAGATCCAGAAGACAGGTAGTAGGTCTAACAGCAGCCAAGGCCCTGTCCACAGCGGCTTAGGAGAGCAGGGAAAACTGGGCAAAACAAGGGCCAGAAGACGGCAAGGGAGCCTCCAGTTCGCTAATTGTAGTTAAAATGGCAGGAAGGTCCTGGTGGAGCCGGTATCGCTGACTCTTTATCTGCAAAAGCTCATAAATGCCTCTACAGCAAATAGCCAATTGACAATTTGTAGAGTCCTCTGATAAAGAGGTCAGAGATCCGTAATTATCCGCTTAATAATTGTGCCGGGCGGAGACCCTAGCAAGATGCGTACGAGAGGAGGAGGAAGAAGGCTCTCTTCAGCTATAGCTCCTTACGCCGCCATCTCATAGGCTTTTCATAAACATCCTATAGGATGCTGGAGTCGCAGCTTTGTCACGTAGATTTCCCTCCCACACTTTCGCTTCTAGACATCTGAGCACCTGTTTCATAAGGCGCAGCTCCTCTGTATACCACGGAGCTTGCCGTGAGTGGGGGCGCAGAGGGCGCCGGGGAGCAACAGTCTCGATGGCATTGGAAAGGCGGGAATTCCAATCCTCCACCTGCTCATCGAGTGTGCTGGCGGGTTCAGGGTCCCGCAGAGCATTCAGGAAACCAATTGGATCCATAAGTCTCCGTGGGTGGGCATAAATCAGCCCGTCGCCTAGACAGGGGTAGTGCGGCGTGTCCAGCCGCAGCTTCAGGGCATAGTGGTTGGACCATGGCACTCTGTCAGCAGAGGATACGACCAGATTAACCCCCGACCCAAAGACCAGATCCAGCGTGTGACCGGCCTCATGAGTGGGACCAGAGTTTATTAAGGAGAGGCCTAGTGTCGCCATGGATGACACCAGGTCTGCAGCTGCCATACATGAGGCGGTGTTGACATGGACATTGAAATCACCCAGGACAATAAGCCTGGGGAACCTCAACGCCCAGTAGGCCACCACCTCCAGCAGCCGCAGAAGGCCGTCCCCCGGTGTGCTAGGCGACGGTCTCACCCTCATACACCCAGGTTTCGGTGACACAGGCCAGGTCCATTTGCAGATCTCCGAAAAAATCCCAGAGTGCTGGGTTTAAAGTCCCGGGTTAAAAGTATGGTTCAATGGAGCATTTCTGGAAGGTGCATTTATAAGGGAACAGGATTGCAATGTATGAAGTGTCTCTTCTTGCTTTTACTTCATTGTCCTCAACCTTTGCAAACCATTTACTGCATGCTTATGCTATGTCATGTCTGAGACAAAAAAATTATTGCCATTATTCTCTAATTCTCTAATTTTATTTTTATTGCATTATATTCTAACCATGTAAACATATCCAATTGAGTTTCCTTTATTAGCTATATTACACTGTTTTTTTTAAAAGTAATATACCTCAAGTTCTAGCCAAGAGAAAAGGGTAATATATAAAATGAAGTAAATAAAGAAAATGAAATAAAAGGGGAAATTTGTCTTACAATTTGGGCAACATGTGCTTCCATCATCCACACACCGGTCCAAGGATATGCTTCTAACATAATCACAAGGCTCTGTAGTAGCAGTAAGCTCCATACTTTTTGCATTCATTTGGTGGGTTGTTTACATAACAGAAGTCCTGGGAGGGAAAAAAAGAAAGGCTGGCAGTGCACCAACTACTGTGGCTCTAAGGGACCACCTCGCTTGCATCATCCAAGCTGCTTGTTCCCTGGTGGTGCTGGACAGCCCTAGGGTAGCCAGGAGCCAGCATAGAACCGTGAGAATGCTTCTACGCAAGTCGTGGGCAAGGCAAAGAGACATTGCAGTGGTCCCTGGAACATGACCTCCCCAAGAAGGGTTTGCTCACATAAGAATCGTAAGAGGGAACCCTGATGGATCTGACCATGCTGCTCATCTAGTCCAGCATCCCATCCCTCACAATGGCCAACCAGTTCCTCTGGGAGGATTAGCAGAAAAAAAAGCAGGGTATAGAGGCCAAGACCTTTCCCCTCATGATGCCTCCTGGCACTGGGATTTAGAGGATTTTACTGCTGCTGAACATGGAAAGTTCTCTTTAGTCACCCAGTGGTCGGTATGCCACTGAGACCTTTTTTCATGGCTTCCCCTCGAAGCTAACTTTGTCCTAGTTACTATTGGAAAAGGCAGTGCTGAAGTGAATGAAATTTTGGACTGATTCTGTTTCACTTTTCTTTTTTCGCCATACAAATTTAATAACTAACTAACTAACTAACTAACTAACTAACTAACTAACTAAATAAATAAATAAATAAATAAATAAATAAATAAATAAATAAATAAATAAATAAATAAATAAATAAATATGATCCCGTTCAGTTCTCTTACATGTTTATTCTGACCTTATTCTGGCCAGTTGATTATAGCTGTGAAAGCCTTCGGCAGTACACATAAATTTTAAATGTTGCTTAACACTCATTAGTGAAAATATATTTTAAACAGCACTGGGAAAAACATGACTTTTAAAAAATAGAAAGTATATAAATATTCCTATTCAGTTGTTGTGTCTGTAATGGAATCTGCATCCACCCACATCCCCTAAAAATTTCATGGGAAATGAGTTGCTAAAGGACAGAAGAAAGCTACTGAAATTCTTTTCGATTTACTCCACAAAATGTCCCACTCCACAACAACTAGCTGCTGTTAGTTCTTGCTTGAAGAGCTCAAAGATGATTTCTCAAAGACAGTACTGGCATGCTTCTGCCAGACTGGGGACAATCCTTAATTTGGTAGCAGAGGCTTCAAGGAAACTTAAGGGAAAGCAGCAAGGAAGAGTCTGTTCTTTTTTCAAGATAAATTTCACAGACCCTGTTTCTCCTTATATACGCAAAGTTCATATCTTCCTCCTTCCTCATCTCTTCACTCTTGCTGAACCTTCCCAGAAGAGAGCTGCCAAGAGTGGTCATTTACAAATGCTCTACTGACCCCATGGTTGAGAAGCAATTGATTCTCAAACTTTTCTTTGCAATGGTTTTTTTCTGTTGCCATCATTCTCTCCCTACCCCTGCTTTTTTTTGTTCCCATTGTGTTCCACAGGTTAGGAATGGCCGAACTCAGTCCAAAAAAAAAGCCACCGAGCCTAACAAGGAAGGTTGTGGAAACTATCAGAAAAAAGAAGATGTATTTTTGAAAATGGAAGTCTGATGAAGAATACAAGAAGGAACACAAATGGTGGCAAAAGCAAGTTAGCTGTAAGGGAGCCAAAAAAAGGATTATGAGGAACGCATGGCTGCGAACATCAAGACCAGAAACAAACAGCTCTTCAAATACATCAAAAGTAGGAAGCCAGCAAGGGAAGCAGTAGGCCCCTTAGATGACAAAGTAACAAAAGGTATGCTATAAATAAATTCTCATAAATAAATAAATAAATAAATAAATAAATAAATACATACATACATACATACATACATACATACATACATACATACATACATACATACATACATACATACATACATACTAGAACCAGGGGGCATACATTGAAAATGCTGGGGGGGAAGAATTAGGACTAATAAAAGGAAACATTTCTTCACACAACATTTGTTTGGTGTTTGGAATATGTTGCCACAGGTGGTGGTGATGGCCACCAACCTGGATAGCTTTAAGAGGGACTTGGACAGGATTATGGAGGAGAAGTCGATCTATGGCTACCAATCTTGATCCTCCTTGATCTGAGATTGCAAATGCCTTAGTAGACCAGGTGTTCGGGAGCAGCAGCAGCAGTAGGTCATTGCTTTCACATCCTGCATGTGAGCTCCCAAAGGCATCTGGTGGGCCACTGCGAGTAGCAGAGTGATGGATTAGATGGACTCTGGTCTGATCCAACAAACACTTTCTTATGTTCTTATGTCATGATAATCCTCCCTCAAAGTGTCCCTAACAGAGACAACAGCTCCTTTAACTTGATTCCCCAATTTAAAATATGGTTGTTTTTATTATAGTCCTCTGCAGATGTTCAGTGAGAGTTCAGTGAGTTTTGAGATGTCTGAGTAGACACTGGGCTCATAATTGTTCCTGTCCCTTCATGCAGCTAAGTTCAAGATGTTTGAAATCTGATATTATTTGCCTAATGAGTACAGGATTTCAGTGCTTTCTTACAAGCCTAAATGTATTGCAGTTTTGTGTGGGGACAGACTGTGCCATGTATTATAACCAAGCTAATACCAACTAAAGAGCTTCTTGAATTCTGTAGTCCAATCAAAAATACATTGTTTTTCTGACTAGTCTGTAAACTTGCTTGGGCATGTCTAATCTTGGCTGCTTTTTGAGCTGTAAAATGGCTACGTAAGAAAGCATTGCATTGCCACAGTGGCATCTGATTTTTTATGCATACTGATCTTTAGGTGAAACCAGCTTAGTCTGCCAAGCTACATTCATTGAGTATCATCTTCTATATAATGGTATACAGGAAATAAAACTTGTCTCAACTGTTGTATATAAGATGATACTCAATGAATGTAGCTTCATCAGATGAAGTGGCTGCTGCTTGGACCTGTTTCTATAATCTCTTCAAATTGCTATTTGTACCAACTAACACTGTGTTCCCAAGCAAAGTTTTCATCTGGTGTAAGACTGTAGAAAATCCTTGCTTTTGAAATGTTAAAAGGTCAGAAGAGAAGAAATGCAAGTAGCACAGTCTGTACCCTGTTAGATATGTTGGGCACATTAGAGGTAAATAAGAAATCTAATTGGAGAAAGTACATGAAACCATTAGTTGATGCTTATAATTGTACCAAAAATG
This sequence comes from Sphaerodactylus townsendi, assembly GCF_021028975.2. Taxonomy (NCBI): domain Eukaryota; kingdom Metazoa; phylum Chordata; class Lepidosauria; order Squamata; family Sphaerodactylidae; genus Sphaerodactylus; species Sphaerodactylus townsendi. The sequence goes on along the minus strand of NC_059425.1, from coordinate 179,759 downwards.
ATACTACTGGAGAATCATCGTAACTTTTAATGTTTGGATGACAATCATTAAACCTATTGATTTGTATTTTGGGTTAAAATTAAAGGGAAGAAATGAGGTAACTTATCAAAGGCTGTTTCCGCACAGCCAAGGGAGAGAGCCTACATCAGCATTAATCATACCGATGCAGGCTCTGGGGCCATTTGCACAGCTGTTGGAGCAGGCTCCGCACAGCCGCGCAGCCCCCCTTGCCTCCTGCTGGCAGCCGTTGCTCTGCTGTTGCTCTGAGAGGCCAGGGACATGCCCCCATGGCCAGAACGACGGCTACATTGATCGAGGCCAGGGGCCGTGTCCCCTGGGCACCTCAGAGTGATGGCAGCCCGCAGGAGGTAAGGAGGCATTTGGGGCCAGGGAGGGGAAAATGCTGGCTTCCACCCGCTGCCGTTCGCATGGCAGCGGATGGAAGCCAGCGTTTGCAGAAAAACTCACTCCCCAAGCAAGTTCTGAAAACACAGTTTTGGCGGGAACAGAGTGCCACTGCATCAATTTGGCAGCGGCGACTATGCGAAGAGTCCCCGCCAAAACAGTGTTTTACCGGGCTAAAGTCGTTGCTTTCTGCCCATGCAGAAAGGGCCAAAAATATGTAAGAGACTTAAAAGGCAGGCTTCATTAAGCTTATGATATGGCTACTCGGAAAAGTGAAAAGCAGCAGCAAGCCAACAAAAGAAGGTGGGATATAAAAGTCATTAAATCAACTATGTCTCCAGGAGACAGAGGCTGTTTCCACATGGGTGGAAAACAGCATCCTAGGAATGGTAACAACACCATCCCTGGGGCGCTGTTTGCACAGCTGGCATTGCTGCATCGCAGCAGCACTGTGTGCTTGCCCCCACAAGCAGCATGAAGATGCCACTTTTGAAACTCGCTCCCTGAGCAAGGTTTTTCAAAAGCACCATCTTCCTGCTGGCATAGTACGGAGTGCACCGGTGTGAGGGCACTGCTTTTGGCCCCTCCAGTTTCCTATTCACCTACCTCTCCTCCCTGCTCTGCTCTGGACAGCTGGAGGGACAGGCCCATGCTGCCCTCCAACCCCCAGAGGTCGAAGGGCAGTGTGGGCATGTCCCTCCAGCTATCAGAGGTGCATAGGGAGGAGATGTAGGTGAATGGGATGACCCACAGGCACCTCCACGTGGAGCCACCTCTGCAGGTCACAGCAGCCTTGACGTTGCCTGTACAAGACCATGTGAATGGTCTCATGTGTCCACTGGCATAAATTATGCCAGTGGAGAGCTGTTTCCTGCCACTGTGCAGAAACGGCGGGAGTGTTAGTACGTAACCTAAGGAATGCAAAAAATTAGCTGACTGATGGGAATCTGTTGTGCATATAGTTCTGGAGCAGCCCTATGAAAACCTTCCTTTATACAGAGTGCAATCAGAAGATGGCAAAGTTATTGTTCAAACTTTACACTGGAATATGTTGAGACCATGTGGATTTATTTCCTACTCTGAGAACATGAGCAATTTGGACAGTCCAAAGAATCCTATTAGTGGTAGGATAGACAAAAGTTGGCTCATGTGAACTTAGTAGGAGAAGATTTCACATCCACATCTAACTCCCTTTCAGACCTAAATCCCAGGACAAGGGAATTCACTCCAAGCTCCCTTTCTGATGAGGTTTTTGCAGTCAGAAATCCTTATAAGAAAAGGCACAGGAAAGACAATGTTGTGCTGTCAGATTCACCAAATGTGGTTTCTCCCAGTACAGGGATCTCTGGGGAAATCAATAACCTAACCTCTAGACCTCGAAGAGTTAGAACCCTGCGTACTAAGTCATCTGATTATGTTCTAAACTTTTCAGTGGGGTTAATCAGAGTCAGCGCTCCCACTGTAATATGTGGTTGTTCAATAATTTCAATGGTTAAATTGTAAATACTGTCGAGATGACAGAATTTTAATGGGGGAGAATGTAACCCCTATGTTCAGTATGGAATGACCCAGAAAGGGAGGGAAACTGAAAGAAACAGAAGGCTACAGAACTCATGCAGTTGTAGGAAGCAAGGTTACCAGGCTGGGACCTTGTTAGATTATTATAAGCTCCCACCGTCACCTGTGGGGTGGACAGAACATATACCTCACCATACAATCACTCCACTCTGTGCCATGGAGGGAAACACGTCTTACCATGACATGCCTCTAAAGATACCAGCCATTGATGCAGGTGAAAGGAGCAAAAACTACCATACAGTGGCCACTACCCCATATCAGCCCACAAAACCCACAACTGTCAGTTGAGTCCAGTCATTAAAGCCTTTGACTAGGCAATGGACTTTGATGAGGCACTCCTCGGCCAGATTGCAAAGTTCTGAAAGGTACAGAACCACAGTGGTCATGGGAGATTTTAGTTACCCAGATATCTGTTGAAAGTTTACCTCTGCTAAAAATGAAAGGTCTAATAAATTCATAATTTATCTTGCTGACAGTTTCATTTTACAGAATGTACAGAGGGAAATGAAGGGATCTACTATTTTGCTCTGAATTCTCTCTAACAGGAAAAACTTGTTAATGGGGTGAAAGTAGTGGGTACCCTTGGTAGTAGTGATCATGTAATTATGGAATTTATGGTCTTGGAGAAGGGGAAAGCTGTAAATAGACACACATATATGCAGGACTTTAGGAAAGCAAATGTTAACAAACTTGACGTTATGTTGTATGGAATCCTGTGATAAGAAACACTGTCCGGGAGCGGGGAAGCCCCCACCCCCTCCCCGGACTTGCGCCCCTGCCTGCAGCCATCGGGCGCATCCTCCCCGACACGGGGCGCCATGACGGGGGGAGTCCTGGCCACCAAGGCGCCCGGCAGGGATGGGGAGAGCCTCCCGGAGACCGGGTTACCAGAGGCTAATGGAAGGGGCAGAGCGACTCCCTGCTCCCTCGCCAGCTGTCTTCCCAGCCGGCGAGGTGGGCGAAGGTCCCGGTGGCGGGAGCCGGGCTGCACTCAGAAAGGCCCGGGCCGGACGAAGCTCCAGCCAGCTGAGCCCGGGTTTCGGAGCTGAGTGTGGCCCAGTAGCGGGTTTTCAGGCCGGAGGGTGGTTACATAGGGGATAAAAGGGAGGAACCTGGACACAATGGGGGAGAGAGAAGGCGAGAAGGAGGGAAGGAGGGTGTGTGCACGTGTGTGGGAAGGAGAGGGAGAAAATATGAAGGGACGAGGAGGAGGACAGTGGGGAAGGCGAAGGGAAGGAGAGAGGACGTTAGGGAGGAAGGTCTTGGAAAGGAGGAGAGTTGGTGGCCTGGCAGAGGGGGCAGGAACTGGGAGGGAAGGAGAAGCCAGCAGTCCTCAGGCTGGCAGGGGGGCTACCCTACTCTCCCTCCCTAGTTTCTTGCGAACCCTGGGTCAGCTGTGGGCAGCTAGCACAAGCTGTGGCTCAAGCGGCTGTCCCACTTAGTTCACTCCCCGGACAACAAGAGTGAGGCTGGTAGTTCCAGCATCCGGGCAGGGAAAGGTTGGTTGGCAACAGGGGTCCCAGAAGGGACCCCGCCCCGGGGGCAGGACAAACACTTAATGAGAGGGCAGTTCAAAAGGGGTGGGAGTTTCTTAAAAGTGAAATATTGAAGACACAATCACAAATTATTCCAATAAGATGGAAAATGGAAGGAGTCTAATGAAGCTAGGGTGGCTCCATAAACAGCTTTTTAAAGCTTTGGCTCATTCCGCACATGCAGAATAATGCACTTTCAAACTGCTTTCAGTGCTCTTTGAAGCTGTGCGGAATGGCAAAATCCACTTGCAAACAGTTGTAAAAGTGGTTTGAAAATGCATTATTTTGCGTGTGCGGAAGGGGCCTCAGAGAAATAAAGCTTTTTAATGATTTGAGAAATTAAAAAAGACTCATTTAGGAAATTTACAACCAAGGATAAATGTAAACAAATAACCCTGCTTGTAGAGAGAGTGTTAGAAAAGATAACATTAAGTATGAATTTAGGCTAGTAAGAGATGCTAAGCAACAAAAAAAAAGAGTAAGGTTCTTTTGTTAATGTCTCCCAAGTTAGAAAAAAAGAACAAGGAAATGGTAGGCCCGTTGCATGGATAGGAAAGTACAATGTAATAGGTGATGATGAGAGGGAAGAACTGTTCAATTCTTACTTTTCCTCAGTCTTCTCTTACAAAGGAAATGTCAAAAAAGGAAGACATGATGAAGGAAGGGAATTGCAGCCAAGGATTAGCTTAGAGGTAATACAAAAACACCTATTTTCTTTAAATGAAACTAGGTCCTCAAAGGATCTAGATAAGCAATTGTATCCAGGGGATACTAAAGAAAACTCATCAATGTAATTTCTGAAACTTTGTCCATTATTTTTTGAGGATTCTTGGAGGATAGGGTGAATTGCCAGAAGACTATTAGAGGTAAGCAAAACACTGTCCCCCATGTCGATTTAAAAAAGAAAAGGGAAATGGAGGATCAAAGTAAATACTCAACACGCCAGCTTCGATCGCCTATACTCTGGTAAAGAGTTTTAGAACAAATTTTAAGTCTGTCCTTGACAGTTTAGAAGAATGGTTTTAATTACTAAGAGCTGTCATGAGTTCCTTAAGAACAACTCCATGTCAGATTAAATTGCAGCAGTTTTTAATCCTATTGGCTCCTTATCTATCTCGGTGATTTTTTTGGTACACAATGCTTTTGGGGTAGGGTTAAGTTTGTTAATCTCCCCTTTAAATGCTGCCCATCAAATTAAAAAATCTAATGAGGACACGCAGAAACAAAGTGTAAGAAAAAATCTAAACATGTCTGACCCCACTGATGTTGAAGGCTTTGGTTCAAGGGACAATACAAGAAATTTATGAACTGGGGATGAAAGGAATTCATGTAAACTCGAATATCAGACAGATTTCAGTATGCTTTTGTGATTCCCAAATGTTCATCTTTTAAGTCCACTGGGTAACTTGTATTTTCTGTCTTTATGGTCACATGGCCCATCATCTCTGTGAGAGATCAGTATAGAGGGCAAAAAAATGTGGCATATGCACCACATCATAAAGGAACGAGAAATGTTCCCCAGAGATTATACCAATGTGGAACTCACTGTGTTTGTGTGTGCAAAATTGAATCTCTCTCATAACAAAACCTGATTGGACACTTCAGAACTGGCTGTCCCTGTGAAGTATGTTCACTTCTACCCCACTCCTACTCTACCTTCTTGTTAACTTCTGCTAAAGTAGCCTCAGTCACGAACCTGCAATCTGGGGCAGAAATATTAACCTAAGTTGGAGGGCTGTTGTACGGATTTCTAATAGGATGTCTGTGAAACATCTCCAAACACAAGCATTTATGCAACATTTCATAACATCAAAGTGACATCAAAGTGAGAAAAGTGAGGCCATAGATATGTAATATGTGAAGAGCTGCTAAAAACATGTGGATCATGACAATGTTCCTGTTTGTTTCCACATTATCAGAGCTTGCATTTAGAGATATAATGTGGGTTGAAGTTGGTGGTGGTCCACCCACTCTTGAAAAGACCATCTTTAGATCCTGTGATCTGGCCACAGCCATTGCCCCTCATCTCGAGATGCTTTGTTTCTGGGGAAGGTAATTGAGAGAGTTGTGCTGGAGCAGCTTCACGGCTTTCTGCAGGAGACATCGGAGCTCGATCCCTTCCAGTCCAGCTTCCATGCTGGGCATGGGATGGAGACCATCCTCGTTGCTATTATGGATATGCTCCATGTGTAGCTTGACCAAGGCGGATTGGCGCTGCTAGTATTGCTTGATCTTACTGCAGCGTTTGATGTGGTTGACCATGATCATTTGACCCATCGCCTGACTGCTTCCGGGGTGCGGGGCACTGTACTTCAGTGGTTTGCCTCATTTCTCTGTGACAGGGGTCAACAGGTGTGGTGCGGGGACCAGGCCTCCCAAAGGTGCCTACTTCAGTGTGGGGTACCCCAGGGGGCCTTGTTATCCCCGCTCTTATTTAATATCTACATGCGACCCCTTGCTCAGCTGGTGCAGAGCTTTGGGCTGGGTTGTCACCAATATGCTGATGACACCCAGCTCATTCTGTTGATGGAGGGGGGGCGGCCTCCGCCCCTGTGGCTCTACAGCACTGTTTGGAGTTGGTTGCTGGTTGGTTGAGGCAGAGCAGGTTAAAACCCACCAGGAAACACTCATTGCTCAAGGGAGCAGTTAATGATCTTCAACAGGTGGGGCCGTAACTCCTCACGGCAGGTTTTAATCAGCCATGAGGGGCACGGATCCAGAGGACAGGTAGTAGATCTAACAGCAGCTAGGACCCTGTCAACATCGGCTCCTCCCAGCGAGAGCAGGGAAAACTGGTCCAAATAATGACCTGGAAGACGGCCACGGAGCCTCCAAGTTCAAGCTAATTGTAGCAAGAGGTGGCAGGAGAGGTCAAATTGGCGGAGCAATGTGACTTTATCCGCAAAAAAGCTCATGAAAGCCACCTCCCTACAGCCAAGAGCCAATTGGGGATGCGTTTGGAGCCCCTACTTAATGAGGACAAAGATTGGATAATGCAGAACAATTGGGCTGGGCGAGAGCTAGCCGGATGCGTAGAGAAGAGGAAAAAGTAAGCTCTTCTTTGATACCCCTTCTTCGTCAGCCATCTCATAGAGCCTTCATAAACGCCCCATAAGATGTTCACAAGCAGCTTTGTCGCTGCAGACCTCCCTCCACATTTGCTCTAGTCATCTAAAGAAGCTCCCGCTTTCATACATGGCATTGTAGCTCCTCGGCATACCATGGAGCAAGCTTCGAACACGCATTACGAGGGATGCCGGGAGCAATCACCTCGGATGACATCGGAAAGCCTGGAATTCCAGTCTTCCACCTGCCCATCGTAGGGGTGCTTGTGGGTTCAGGATCCCGCAGAGCATTCAGGAAACCAATTGGATCCATTAGGTCTCCGCATGGGCGGGCCAATCGCCCCAAATCCACGCTTCTGTAGACAGGGTTGGCACGACAGGTCAACCTGAACCTTCTTCAGGGCATGAGTGATCCGGACCATGGCACTTTAGTAACAGAGGACACGTACCACATCAACTCCTGGACCCAAAGACCAAATCCAGTGTGTGTCCAGCCAATGTTTAAATGACATTGAAAGTGATGCTGTTTCCCCAATTGGGGGGGGACCTGGATACAACACCATAAAGAGATGTTTTCTATAGCTGTAATAAAACATTTTTGAAAGCTATTTTGAAAAATGTTTTCAAAAAAATATTTCTGCTGTGTGGCATGGCCCATTGCTGTGTTCAGATCTGAGAGTTGGGGCATGTTCCTATAATGTGATGCAGTGACTTTGAAACGACCTAGTGGAAAAAAACTCTTCTGTTTAGTCACTGTGGGAGAGGGTGGCCACCCATGGGGGGGGGGAACAAACCCCAGTTTTGCCCAGGGCTCAAATTCCCTGCCTAGGTACACCACTGCCTGCCTGGTGGAACACACTCTCCCAACCAGCTGTTTGGGCCCCTGCAGGACATTTGGTGAGTTCCGCGAGGGCCAGAGTAAAACTGAGTTGTCCCACCGGGCCTTTGGAGAGCCTGCCTGCAGATTGGCTGCCCCCTTGTGCGGCCCCTGCCATATTTCACCATCTCCAGCAATGCCCTTTTCATCTTTTGGCACTGGCCCCTCCCGATCATTAGGATTTTAAGCTGTCTCTGTTTAGAGATTGGTACAGCTGCTACTGAATTTTACAGAGGTTTTAATTGTTTTAATTATTGATTATGGATGTAGTTGCTGTAAAACTGCCTAGGAGCCCACTTCAGGGATGAGGTGGTCTATGAGAATCCAATAAATAAATACATAAATAAATAATGTAAAGTAACATCCTGTGATTTATCAAAACATGGAGCATCAGCAATGACTAATGGTCCAAAATGTGCTAGAATTCCAATTTTTTTTCATACAGAAATGTTAATTAAAGGAAAAAGCTATGATGCAATATTAGCAGAAAAGACCACCTTCACGGTGAGCTATTACACACCATAAATCCAAGCCTAAAACCACAGAGATGTCAGATGTGCCTACTCTTTTATTCCAAACAATTAGAAACATACACGTTTCACCAAGTGCAGATTCAAATGCTCATGTGATTATTTGAAGTTGAGGGAATACAAAGCCCAGGGCAATTCACGACAGAATCAGTTTGTTTGGTGGTACATGCCTGATGATGGGTACACATTTTCCATCATCAGTTTTAGACATGGATTTAAAGTATTTGTTAGATAAGAAAAACGTCTAGGAAAAAAAAAAGAGAGAGTGATCATATAAACTGAATGAAGGGAAACAGTAAGATGATCAAGAGATAAAGGACAACATATAGCTTTCCAGAATGATGCAGAATCTATCCTTTAATGTTATAAGTTTACTACATTTGCTCCTCTCCACATTTTATGTGTGGCTTCCTATTGGCGCTTCAGATTTGGATTTCAGGAAATAAGTGTAAGCACTTAAAACTCGGTTAAATGCTGACTGAAAACTCTGCCCTACAAAAGTTGTTCTTGTTACTATTTGTTTATTTTAGAAAATGTTTGTAACTTCCTCTTTTAGAGGCCTGGTAAAATTAGCAGCAAAAAAACCTTGGAGATAATACAATGAAAATTATAAAACTTAAAGATTAATAACAAACAAGTCAAAAAGAACCCAGCCAGAGGCACTAAATACTACAAAGCATAAATAGGGAGTTGTGTGTGTGCAAATCCACACACCATGCAGCAGCAGAGAAAAAAGGAAGGAGGGGTTGGAGAAGGAGTCACCCTCTATGGGTGTAATAGCGGCCATCACACAATAATCCACATGGCAATCTGGATGCTTGACATAAAAAGTGCTGGGTGACACCCTTGCTGTCCCCTGAAGAAGGTTCTTAGCATGGAGTTTTTTTGGAGAACAGCCAGAGCATCGCCTGATGTGCTCATGGCACTTTAAGGATTCTCAGCTGGATGTGCCTCTCTCAGGTCAAAGGACATCATTTCTGGCCCAGGCACCTCTTTCTCCCAGTGCTCAAAGAAGCAAGGAGGCCACTGTGAGGCTCTCCTGCTATAAGCTTTCGAGGCAAATACTATCCCTGGGGATGAATATATTAATCTACATTGATATGGGATTTTTTAGAGATTCCTGGGTATCTGAGTGTTCATGCACAAAATCAGAGGTTTCCACTAGCTGAGTACTTCTCCCATTTACAAAACTTTCCAATTATTGACTGAATATTATTGGCAAGCAAAAACTTTTCCTTTGTAAACTGCAGTAATTATTTCTATTCATTCAGCATAGAAATTCATCCCCAATGCCACGCACTGGAGTGGAAAACTCCTTAACTGCAGCCCAGAGTGTTTTAGGATTGATAATGCATACAGCAAGGATTATTCTTGGCTCATGTTGACTTAGATCCTTAAAAATACCTATAGCAGCCTCTCCCATTCCAAGTTCCCAGGCCAGGAACCCTCAAATGAACTTGAACCCCTCCTGCAGCTCCAGACTCCCTCCAGCAGGATCCAAAGGGCACATAAAGTGGTGGGAGGGCCAGACCAGGAAGCCTGGACCAGGCAGGAGACCTTGCATACTTGGTGCATCTTGGAGCCTCCTAAACTCCCAACCGCCTTCAAAGTACTGTGACTCTCAACCTTTTAGGAAATGCCTCCTACCCAAGGTCGGAGGTCTCATACACTTGAGCTATTCTGCACAATGTGCAAAGCAGAATTAAAATGCCTTTTTATCAGGAGATAAATAGTATAATAGAGCATTTCAGGAAGGCACCTTTATAAGGGAACAGGACTGTAATTTACAAAGTGTCTCTTCTTGCTTTTACTTCATTGTCTCCCTTCACCTTTGCAAACCATTTCCGGCATGCTTATCCTATGTCATGTCTGACATAAAAAATCTTGATTGGCATTATTCTCTAATTTTATTCCTATTGCATTACATTCTAATGCTATAACCCTACTTTCGGGCTGGATTTCATTTATTAGATATATTGTGCTATCTTTTTTTTAAAAAGTTTGTAAAATTTATCATATTTTAAAAATGCAAAAAATAAAATATTTTTTTTTTAAAAAAATCAATTTGCCTTGAGTCCTCGCTAGAAAGGTGCGATATATAGAAGGTGAAGTAAATAATCAAAATAAAATATAATAGCAGGAGAAATTTTTTTGCCCTCACATTTTTGCGTAAACAGGTGGTTCCATCATCCCACATTTTCCAAGGTTGTTCCTTAAGCGCCAGTTAAACAACGCCTCATCAGTTGCAGAAACCGCTTATTCCTTTTGCAATCAATGCAGTGGTGGCTTGGATATATCACAGAGCCCTGGAAGGAAAAAAAGCCTGGCAGTACTACTACTGTGACCTTAAGGTCCACTGCTTGCATCACCCAAGCATTGTTCCCTGGTGCTGCTGCTGGGCAGCCTAGGTAGCCAAGGCTTGGGGCGCTAGGACGTAGAATGCTTGCAAAAGTGCATGGGCAAGGCAAAGGAGCATGCAGTGGCCCTGGAACATGACCACCTCCCCAGAAGGTTTGCTGGGTATAAGAACGTGAAGAGGAACTCCCTGATGGATCTGACCAGTGTTGGCTCATCTAGTCCAGCATCCCATCCCTCACAATGGGCCAACCAATTCCTCTGGAGGGTTAACAACAGGATATACAGGTCCATAGGCCTTCCCCCAGGATTCACTCCTGGCACTGGGATTTAGAGGTTTACTGCTCCTGAACACATGGAGGTTCTCTTTTAGTCACCAGGGAATTCGGTAGCCACTCGAGACCTTTTTTCATGGCTTCCCCTCAAGCTTGTCTAGGTTACTATTGGAAAGGCAATGCTGAACTGAATGGAAATTTTGACTGATTCTGTTTCACTGTTCTTATTTCACTCATGATCCCTTTCAGTTCTCTTACATGTTTATTCTGACTTTCATTTCCTTGTTCAGACATCTTTACCTTGAGTAGCCAGTAGAAGGCAAGTACAACAAGGACAAGAAGGCAGAAGTGCCGAAGCCTTCATGTTTATTTTGATGATGGGAATTCAAAGCTCCTTTTCAAACAAAGAGCCATGGGTGGAGGCAGTGAAAGGCTCCTGAGCAGATGACTGGAGGAGGTGAGTGGGTCAAAATGAGATGAAGCCACTGGAAATAAAACTCAAATGAGATGAAGTTGTTAACAGTTGGTAGGCTGACTGACAAGGTTTTATTCCATCTTATTCTACAAAATGTGTATCCTCATCTTTCAGGCTTCATCAGGGCCACCAAAGCAACTACCCAATTAAAAAACGTATCGCATAAAAAAAAAGAAGACTTTAAAACCAAGCAAATTTGCATTACAACAGTTAAAATCAAGCTAAAATACACATACAAAAGCATGAACAGACCAAATAAAACGTAAGGGTAAGAAGGCTGCTGAGGAATCACAAGAGGGGAACTGCAAAATTACAACTCAACTCTTCTTTCCTAAAGTAATCTTTGGCAAATTTAAATATGTTTTTTTCTCATAGTTTCCTAAATGAATCGTACTCATGGCATGTCTCTAAAGATGTCAGCCATGGGTTTTGGAGTCAAAGGTTAGGTCACAAGAACTACCTCAAACTCCATACCTTGGAAAACTTCAAACAGCCAGCGTTGATTGCACAGCTGTGAAGAAGTAGCAGAGGCTTCAAAGGGAGACTTAAGAAAATAGCAAGGAAGAGCCTTGTTCTGTTTTTTTCAAGATAAATTTCACATTATGACCCTGTTTCTCCCTTATATATACACAAGGATCACATTCTTCCCTCCTTCCTCCTTCCTTCATCTCTTCACTCTTGCTGAACCCTCCTGGGGGAGAGAGCTCGCCAAGAGTGGCCATTTACAAATGCTCTACTTTACTCCCCCACAGTTGAGAAGCAATCCATTCTCAAACTGTCTCTTTGCAGTGGGGGTTTTCTGTTGGCACCATTCTCTCTCTCTCTCTACTCTCTCCCCCCCCCCCAGCTTTTCTCGCCCTATTGTCATGATTAACCTCCCTCAAAGTGTCTCTAAGAGGGACAGCTCCTTTAACTTGATCCCCCAATTTTAAATATGGTTTGTAGATTAGGACAAAATTACTGAGGGGGAGCCCCTCAGGTCCTGATGTGTGTTTTATTATTATAGCCCTCTGCAGATGTTCAGTGAGAGTTCAATGAGGTTTGAGATGTCTGAGTAGACACTGGGCTCATAATTGTTCCCTGTCCCTTCATGCAAGCTAAGTTCGAGATGTTTGAAATCTGATATTCTGCACAAAAGGGGACAGATTGTGCGTTACGAGCCTAAATGTATTGCAGTTTCCTTTGTGTGGGGACAGACTGGCCATGTACTAGAACTGCTAATAAACAGCTTCTGGATTTTGTGAAGTCAACTCAAAATACATTGTTTTTTCTGACTTTGTCTCTCAACTTCGGCTTGGGCATGTCTAATCTTTGGCTGCCTTTTGAGCTGTAAAATGGCTACTGTGAAGAAAGCATTGCATTGCCACAGTGCTGCAAAATTTAAAACCAAAATGGCAAACTGATTGTTGTTCATGCATGCGGATCTTTTAGGTGAAACCAGTTTAGTTCTGCCAAGCTTTCACATTCATTGAGTATCATCTTGTATATAATGGTATACAGGGAAATCAAACTTCTTGTATTTAAGATGATATTCCAATTAATGGAGCTTTTCATCATACTCAGAAGTGGCTGCCACTTGGAACTGCCACTGTTTCTATAATCTCCTCAAATTGCTATTTGTACCACCAAACACTGTGTTGTTTCCAACGGAGAGTTATCATCTGGTATAAGACTGTAGAAAATCCTTGCTTTTGAAGGTGTTACAAGGTTAGATGAGAAGAAATGCAAGTAGCACAGTCTACCAACTACCCTTTTTTAAGACATGTTGGGCACATTAGAGGTAATTGTTCCTCTCCCTCCAAGCAGCTAAGTTTGAACTTGATATCACTGCAGAATGAGTACAGATTGCGGCCAGAACACACACACAGTCCTAGAAACATAAGCAACGCTTGAGGAGAAAAGTTTGGAATAGATGAAGGGAATTGGGGAGATCCTGGGTTTGGACCCATCTCCAGAGCTTGTCAAGTCTTTTTTTTCCTTCCCAGAGCACCTGGCCTTGCATGCAGCAGGTGCCTGGTCCTATTCCCCGGTCTTGGGCTGCCTGCCCCTTCCAGTGTTATCCAGGGTGGGGAGGTGTCTCCTTGGCAGCCCTGGCCCCTCCTCCTGCCCTGCTGCTGGTAGAGGCGGGCCTGCTCTTGCCCATAGTCAGCCAGGTCGAGTCAGCAGGGCCTTTCCTGCTCGCCCCGCTGCCTCTCGGGACAAGTGTGCACCGCCCGACGGCCAGCCTCTGGGTCAAGCTGGGCCTTTCCCCTGCTACTTCTCACTGCCCGGGCAGAAAGTGAGCTCCCTGCTGGCAGAGTATGGGTGCCACCGGCCAGCTGGCTTGCCAAGCTGGGCTGCAGGCCTTCCCCACCTTCACCCTGCTACCCCTGTCATGGAGGGGGCGCGCTGCCCCCCTACTGAGAGACTCCTCGAGGTACCAGGGATGGGAGCAGTGCAGTTTGTGGTCATGGCAGGGCCAGGGCCTCCCCCCATCACTGGAGGGACTCAGGCCAGTCGGAGTTTGCCTGCAGGTGCCCGCTGGCTCCAGTCGCAGTGGCTTGCCAGCCAGCCCGGGCATGGGGGGCCATCAGGGGAGGCCACCAAGGAGGCACCAGCTGAATGGGTACTGAGCTTACTGGCATCCATGCTATCAGTCCAGCTGGCTGGAATGTGGAGTTACTGAGCTTACAGCGTCCACATGCTATCAGTCACCTTCCCCTTACAGGCTTGGCAATCCTTTGTGAGGTACCTGGACAATGTCCTGTAAGCCAGGGCCATTGCGAGGGGACTACAGCAGCCATCGATTATGATGAGGGAATTCCGTCATCCCGCTTCCCACTGCGGGCCGATATCACAATGGTGGGATGCGATGCGATCCAAGCGCAATTGGACGTTACAGGTTCAAGCCTTCACAAAGCAGCCAAGGCCAGGCTTGCCCAGGACCATGGGTGGCGGGGCCAAGGATGGGTGGGGGCAGCTGGCATGCTGGGAATATAATCTGTGGAGAAGTGCACCCGCATTGCTAGCCACATGACCATGCCTGTGAACAGTGTCATGGTCTCCACCTGCTGGAATGCTTGCCAGATGGGCAAAGTAGACTCCAGCCCTTTGGTAATCTCCCGGCCCATCACCTCAACCCTAAAGGCCCAAGGTGGTGGGTACTGCCAGCTGCCTCTGCAAAATGAGGCTGCCCCAGGTGGGGCCATGGTGTGCATGTGTAACCCCTATGCCCAGAATGGGTTGGCCCAGAATGGGTTGACCCA